>NW_015389171.1:35797-49652 GCF_001527695.2 Protobothrops mucrosquamatus | reverse complement strand
CCCCCCCCCCCCAATTGCAGCTATGTGGGCCATTTGCCAAGTGCCCAAAATGAGATCACATTTATTTATTTATTTATTTATTAATTTAATTTATATTCCGCCCTTCTCCTTCCGGACTCAGGGCGGCTAACAACCAGATAAAACACTAATCCCCAAAAAACTACAAATTTAAAAACATAAGTAAAATCAAATATTAATAATTTGGTCGAATTAATTTAAAAATTGCTTTAAAACCCCATTAAAATTTTCCCCTAGGCCAGTCCTGCAAGTTGGAGCGTCCTGTGGTCACATGACTGTAAATTATGATGATTTTGCCAAAAATAGTCTTTACTTCCCGTTTCTGGCAAAAAAAAAAAAAAAAAGGCCCGCTGGGTACAATAGTACCATAGTGTTTGCTTAACACCCTTAACATTCATTTAATAACCATTGCGTTCACTTAACAACTGCCACAGAAAAGGTTGTCAAATTGGATGAAGTCATGTGGTGACCTGCTTAATGACCATGATTACTTGCGACCATAATTTTGGACTCAGTTATGGTTGTAAGTCAAGAACTACCTGTATAAAATCACATTTGATCACTACTAAATTAAATTAAATTACTGTGAGCCAATCTGGCTGGTTCTTCATTGTTAAATAAATGTAGTCCCTATTGGGTTAATTTAAATTTAAGTTCTTCATTTTTTAAACATATTGTGTTTCTTAGATGCTTTATTCTTTTCCTTAGGGTTGGTTGTAATACAAAGGTGAGTTTAAAATCAAAGGAATAATTAAAACAATACATTAAATCGTGGCGGAGTGTATTTCTTTAACATGTAATAATGATCTCGCTAAGATGTTAAAATTAGATTAATTCATACTTTTATTCTCAGAATGATAACTGTCTATTAGCAATAGATTTATTGAGGATTAGCAATAGAACTGTATCTGTTCCATGATTGTTAATCCTGAATGAAGTTTTTGTAAAATTATTAATTGGCACTCAGCTAGGGGATTTTATTCACTCTGCTGTCGCACAGTGAACAAGAAAAGGCTTCTGGGATGATTAAGTAAAAAGAAAAAAAAAGTAACAATCTCAAAGTGAAACAGTAAAAAGATAAATACTGTAGTTCTAAATGTTTCCTTATCGCCTATAATAGAAAAATAAATCCGAGACCACACCCTGCTTTGTCGTTTTGTGATTTAGCCATATCCATAGAGCTACTTATGGCATATTCAGTAATGTACATTTATGAGATGGAGAGAGAAATCCAATTTAGATAAGGTTGGTATTGGACAAGAAAATGGCTTTTCAGTGGCTGTCAGAATGTGCTGTTCCTCTAATCATGGACTCTAGCAAGCATGACTAAACATACCATGGGAAAGATTTCCATGCTTTATTTGGTATGATAAATCAAGGTTGGTGGGGTCCTAGGAGTTTTCTGAACTTGGTGGGTTTTTTGCTTGTTTGATCACTGAATGTTACCTAGCATGATAAGGAATTGTTCACAAGAAAACCACCAAGCCCAGAGATCACCAAGGACCCCATACTTTAAACCTGAGCTAGAAATATTTTATAGAGTAGAGTAGAACAGAATAAGAATAGTAAACAGAGAGCAAATCCCACTCCCTTCTAGCACTGATAATGTTGCCTAGTTGGGTAATGAAATGTCTGCAAGAAAATCACCAAGCTTAGACAACACCAAGGACTCCTGAGCTACAAATATTTGGTAGAGTAAGTAGAGTAGAATAGAGTAGAGTACAGTACAGTAGAGTACAGTAGAGTACAGTAGAGTACAGTAGAGTAGTAAACAGAGAGCAAACCCCACTCCCTTCTTGCACTGATAATGTTACCTAGTTGGGTAATGAAATGTCTGCAAGAAAACCACCAAGCTCAGAAAGCACCAAGACCCCACATTTAAACCCTGAGCTACAAATATATATATATTTTTTATAAACCCCCCGCCCCCCACCCCCCCGGACTTCCCAAACCTAATCCCAGGATAATATTCAGATATAAGTAAACAGGTATTGATATCTCTAACTCCACAAAGTATATTATTCTACATGAGTAGGTAAAATATTTAAAAAAAAAGAACAAATTTACTAAAAACCTAAATTATATTCCACCACTCTATGCTTATTTTAAATATAAACAATCCATCTTCTCCATATTAATAAAAATTATCATTCAAGTAATTCTTCAAGTAAACCGAAATCTTTGCCATTTCAGCAAAATACGAAACTTCAATCTCCAGTCTTCCATTGTAAGTATCTATAATTTCATCAATCTACATCTATAAAAAAATCTTTTAAGCCCTTTTATGAAATTTACATCTTCAAATACTTATCAAGTATAATATCAAAAAATTACCAGCCTTCATTCATTATTAAATCAGACAGAAATTCTCTATTTCAAAATAATTATCATATTTAAAATAACAATGTAATTCCAAAAAATGCATATCTAATTTTAAAAACATATTCTATCATTTCATTACTCTACATCTATAAAGTCTTTTAAACCCCTAAACAAGTTTACTCCCTAATAATTATCAACTNTCTTCCAGCCAATATCATCTTGGTATTGTATTGACTTTTATTCCATGTTATAATTATAAATAAGTTATCCGCTTTGTTGTAGTTTCCAAAAAATTGTATCTGAGTGTCAATCTTTGTTATTTTTGATATTTGAACTAAGTCAGTTACAATTAATTCTTGATCATCCAAGTTATCCATCCGTTGTAAGTAACATTGTGTATGATTGGTTGGCTCAGTGATTATTCTGAGCTACAAATATTATCTTCTATCAAATGAAGGTTTCTAACTGGCAGAAAAAAAAGTCCAACATTCTACATTAGGCACTATTCTAACCATGGTCTGAAAATCATTTCAGAAATTTGGAGCCATTTCCCATCTCATCCCATCTAACTGAAGCCAACAAGAAGACTGAGAACGCTCAGGATTTGGCAAACTCATAATTTGAATTATTTAATTTTTTAAAAAAATATTTGGGATTGTTGACAGATGCTATTTGGAGCTGTTGGGGATGCCTTCCAATTTAATGGGCAATCCTTCCTTCCTTTCTTTCTTTCTTTCTTTCTTTCTTTCTTTCTTTCTTTCTTTCTTTCTTTCTTTCTTTCTTTCTCTTTCTTTCTTTCTGTCTTCTTTCTTTCTTTATTTTTTCTTCCTTCCTTCCTTCCTTCCTTCCTTCCTTCCTTCCTTCCTTCCTTCCTTCCTTCCTTTCTTTCTTTCTCTTTTATTATTTTTTTATAAATAACTCAAGGTGGCGAACATATCCAATGCACCTTCCTCGTCCTATTTTCCTCACAACGACAACCCTGTGAGGTGGGTTGGGCTGAGAGAGAGTGTGACCGGGCCAAAATCACTCAGTTGGCTTTGATGGCTAAGGCAGGAACTCTCACTTTCCTAGTTTCTAGGCTGGCACCTTAACCGCTACACCGATTGGCTCTACACAAAGATCAAAAAGAATAGCAGGATGGGGATGAAGGAAGAATATTTAATTGCCCTTACTTCGTTTGGTTTTTGTGTTTTTTTACCCTTGAAACACTTTTGTTGTTTTTAACCTATAATTCCATTTCACTTTTCCCCTAATCTGTTTTTTTTCCCTCTTCCTTTCTTGAATTGCATATTTAAATATGTAATTATGCATATTTTCTTTTAAAATACTTCTTTCAAATAAGAGCTACGGCAAAATGCTTTCTTCCCAATTCGCAGTCCTATGATAAAGTTTCCAATCTAGCTTCAGTATATTACTAGCAAGCTGTGTTTCCCCTTCCCCCCCCCAGAAATTGTCCCCCATTTGTATGCTCTCAGTTACATATATTTTGAGAGACACTGCATCCCAAAACACCATCTTATTTGGTCTTGTCTTTTTTTTTTAAATCGGTAGATTAATGGAGAACTGGGATGAAACAGAACTGGGGATTACTGCCTGTGAAAGTGACCTGGATCAGAAATAGTCCATCTGTCAATCTCTCGCTGAGGCAACCACCTCTCTCATTTTTGGTGACAGGTAAGTTTTGGAGACAAAGGGGTGCATGGAAGGGAGCTGTTTTGGTTTCCATTCTTAATGATGTCATCTACAACAGAGGTCCCCAACCTTTTGGACACCAGGGACTGGTTCCATGGAGAGAGGTTTTTCTGCAGACCGGAGGGGGCGTGGTTTTGTGTGCTGCCTGCATCCCACGTTTGTTTGCGTGGCCCGGTTGCTGGCATGCCGTGGCCCAGTACCGGTCCACGGACCGGGGGTTGGGGACCCCTGATCTACAGGAAGAAGAGTCAACATGATGCTCTCTAGCTGATTTAGTCTCTGTAATACAGGTAATCCTCAACTTATAACCACAATTGGGACTAGAATTTCCATTATTACTCAAGGTAGTTGTTAAATGAGTTGCACCTGATTTTGGGACCATTTTGCCAGGGTTGTTAAACGAATTTCTGCAATCTTGTGGTTGTTAAATGAATAAAACTGGGAATTGCAAATGACAATTGTTTGACCCCAGGATGCTGCAACTGCCAAGCGCCCAGAGTTTGTTCAGGTGACTGTGAGGATGCTGTGCTGGTAGTATGAAAACTGATGCTAAGTCACTTTTTTCAGTGCCATTGTAACTTCAAACAGTCACTAAACATATGGTTGTAAATTGAGGACTGCCTGTACCATTTGTTGTAAGGGCTGATGATGGGGCTAATGTTCTGAAGCCTATGGAGGTTGTTTATCCTGATTTTTAAAAATACCAAGGTATATGAATTTACTATAATCTAAATTGTAACTTTTGGGGGAAACTTGTTTTGAATTCTTTTCTGCTGAGCTTGTCCATCACTAGAAAAAAAAAGTACCATTTTACCATGTTCTAGATGTGATTCATTGAATTGCTACAAACTCCGAATAAATGCCAGTTCCGTTCTATGGAGTGCTGGGAAGGCACTTCTGAACTAGTTTCTTTTAAAAAAGTATCATGAACTGTGATTTTCCTGAATTCTCGAGCCTGAAATAGTTATGAAAAGTAAGGTCAGTCAGTTCCCCCCCCCCTCTATTTTGTTATCATTGTTTTGTTGTGATGTGGTACCGTAGGCTTTTCATTTACTGGTGTAGCGTTCACTGAATTTAAATTATTAGCTGGCCTGAAAGCATAAATGAATAAGTTAGCAAAATTAATGAACTACCTAACTGTGTGTTGGAGTATTCCAAAAACTTTTATTTTGCTGACTTTGTAGAGCTATCTAAATTGGTTGTGAGTTGAAAACTTAACTCTTAGGGGAAAAGCCTATAAGTTATTTTAGTATTTGGATGTTGATGTGGCTTAGTCTTTTTAAGGGGTTCTTGCAGGTTTTTGTTGTTGAATGTTGAGTGCACAGGACGATCATGTTAAATTAAATTTAATTTTTATGTAGGAAATGAAGGTTTCTACCCTTCGTAATCTTAGCACTTTCAGATTTTTTTTATTTGCTTGAATTACGTCATTGCATTGCTTTTAAGTTCATTTGCAATTTCATTTTAAATCTGAAATACGAGTGGAGAATAAGATACATAAAGGAATGACCATATTGTTAGTGAAAAAAAGATTTGTTAACATTTTTCAGTGATTTTCAAAGAGGCTAAAAGTACAAATGTCGTTGGGTGAGATTTATCGTTGCCATTTTGTCATGCTTTCTTCTTGTTTGGAAGATCTGGAGAAATGTAAAACAATTATAAAATTATCTTTTTGGCTCTAAATTAAATTGCCTATACGCATCTATGAACCAACAACGCAACACAGGACAGTAGTAAAGGGAAACAAAGCATAAGGGGGTGAAAACTGGGTGAAATTTAAAATGACGGTTCAGTCTAAAACGGGAAACAAGCTAAAAACCTCAGCATTGAACCTGTATATTTGAGATTGCATTTCATAAAATTCTACAATTCTGTATGCATACCACATATGATTGGGGGGCTTTGTATAGATCAGGGGTCTTCAAACTTGGCCCTTTTATGACTTGTGGACTTCAACTCCCAGAATTCCTCAGCCAGTGTGTCTGGCTGAGGAATTCTGGGAGTCGAAGTCCATAAGTCATAAAAGGGCCAAGTCTGAAGACCCCTGGTATAGATATTTGCTAGATTTGTATTTAGGAATTTAAGAAGGCATACACAAACACACTTTTTTTCCGTTTTTTCCTTAGTCCTCTGGGTACTCAACTCTGAGAGATAGACTGTGTCTGTAAGTAATGTTGAATTTAAGTCTCTTTAGTTCCAGTTCAACACCTAATCCTGTACACCACACTGGCTCTTAGCTCTGTGGCTGATGCACTGTCTCCTAAATGTAGACTTAGTGTTCATATTCTGTAAAGCCCTGATTATTTTAACCACAGTTTATTGATTAAATGACAGTTGGCTGGATTTGTACTTCATGGTAAGCTATAACCCGTGCATTACAGTGACCGGAGTCAGGCAAAAGAATAAGCTGAAACTGAAAAACAAAGTAGATTATATTTAGGGCAGTATGCCAACCCATCATAAGCATCTGATCAATGCCACAAGAACACTATATGTGTCATGACTTGGGTAATGTCAATGATGACATTTATGTCATTTTCACAATGACATCATAGCACGTGTGGCATCATTTACCCCTCTTCCTGAAACTTAGCTTTATTGTGTCTATACACAAATTACTACATCAGAAGTGTTGCAACTTTGAAAGTTTGTTTGGTAGACACAATAAATGTGGGTTTACATTCAGGACATCAGGGAAGAATGTTGATCTGAATATCAGCCTATCATGGGTAGTTTGTTAAACAAAGTACCGTAGTCTTACTGAACTGGAGGAGATCACAGGTGATGGATGGACATATCAGACCAGTGTTGAGTGTGGGAAGCTAGTTTACTGAAAGTGCTTTCATGTCAGCTTTTAAGAAGAGATTGGCAACCACTTGTCCAAAATAGTATAGGGTCTCCTGCTTGAGCAGGGAGTTGGAATAAAAGACCTCCAAGTTCCCTTCCAACTCTGTTATTCTGTATTCTCCACGCTTAATATCTCAAATTCCTTCACCTTGTCTTCATAGGATATGACCTCAAGTCTTTGCATCATCTTTTTTCATATTCCTAATATCCTTGTTCTCCCTTTTTCCTCACAACAGTTTTATGAGATTATGTTTAAATGATCACTCAGTAACTGTGTGTGGTTAAATAGGGACCCATAGCTGGATCTCACCAGTCCAGAATTCTAGCTACTTTTTCACACAGTCTTTGTGGATAAATAGCTCACCCAATTACTATTTTGGCATTATGGCTAAATTGGCTAGAGGTGGGAAACATCAGTGTAGATATTCTGGCTATTAGCCCCCAATTGGTCCCCTCAAATCGAATCTCCCTCTGATGAATGAGAAGGGAGGGCCATAGAAAGCTTTTATTTATGTTAGCTTAAAAGCAATTTAGCATGTTGATGGCTCCCAACCATACTGAGATTTCTACTCACTTGCATTTAAATTTAATTAAACTGAAATGCAGTTTATATGATTACTCTCCAGGCATGTATTTCATATTTTACTCTCTCAATCATATTAAACATCACAGTTTGGAGAGAGAAGGGGAGAGAGAGAGAGAGAGAGAGAGAGAGAGGGTAGGAAAGAAGGGAGGGAGGAAGGAAGTTAAGAGAGAGAAAAGTAATAGAAAAATGAAAAAAGAAATGGAAGGAGAGAGGGAGGGAGGGAAGGAAAAGAACAGAAAGAAAGAAAGAAAGAAAGAAGGAAAGAAAGAAGGAAGGAAGGAAGGGATGCTTCTGTACATGCTCCTCCCAAAAGTGCAAATCACAATTGCGCACATATTACATGAAATCAACATTAACCTGATGGCTTAGTTCCAGGTGTGTGAACACAGCTGCATGTAACAGCTTGAAACGTGGCTGTATTTAACTTCTGAACCGCTCTAGTGTCACGTATTCCTTAACTTGTACGAAAAGGAGTACATGCTTAAGGAATCAATTCCCCATGGAGTTGCATCTTGCCTACCTCGCAGGGACATTGGGGAGATAAAATGAAGAAAGACAGGCCCATTTGTTGCCGCAAGATAAAAGACAGCAAATGCATGCCAAATGCAACAAAGTAGGTACGAAAAAAAAAATGATAAAATGAATCCATGAGGACTCATAAACATTTATGGACTGACCCTTGACTGCCACCTGTTGCTCATTCCAATGTTTACAGCCCTGATGCAGCTGCACTAATTCAGCACAACACGTTTTCTTCTCCTAGGAGAGATTTGCAAAGGGGTGTTGAAAGAAAAGTCTTCATCCTGGTTCATCCAAGCTGGGGATAAATAAACAACATGGCGACTGCTTTAGAAAGAAGGTTTCAGTTTATTGAAGAGGCAGAAAGATGGTTCTTGTAGGAAAGACCAGAGAAAAGACGGGCTGAGCACATGGGTGGTAGGTTTTTATACCCTCTGAAAGCCTTTTGTTTGGAATAGTTTCCTGTTCCTGTGGCATGAACTTTGAGGCTATTTCCTGTGTCACGTATTCTGACCTGAGTCTAGGTGTGCCTCTCTGATATTCTTGATGGTGATGGGTTAGTCCTATTATGGCCCGTCTCAGGTGGGGTATGCAGATTTTAGGCCTTTTGCCTTCTTGATCTCCTAGCTGGGGCCTTTCTGATGGTTTACATCTGCATTTGTATAGGGCTGGCTTCTGCTTGGGACAGAGAGATTTGGGGGCAGGGTTGGCTTCTGCTTTTTGAGGAAATATATTTTTCTGCCCTTTTAATATTTCCTTCTCTGGGGGGGCTGACTTCCCTCAGGGGTTGGACCCATTTGAGTTAATCTGTTCTGGACAACGGCTGTTACGCTGTTTCTCATTCACCTGGGAAGCAAATCCTTGGAAACCAAGCAGGGCTTACTTCTGAATAAACCAATCCGTGATTCTGTGTGTGATAAGACCACACCTGGAACACTTCTGTCCAATTTTGGTGACCACATTACAAAAAAGATAATTGAGACTTTGGAAAAAGGGCAGAGAAGAGCAACCAAGATGATTAAAGGCCCGGAGACTAAAACATACGAAGAACAGTTGCAGAATTTGGATTTGGCTAGTCTGGAGAAAAGAAGGACTAGGGTAGCAGTATTCCAGTATTTGAGGGGCTGCCACAAAGTGGATTGGGTCAGCTTATTTTCCAAAGCGTCAGAGGGCAGAACAAGAAACAATGGATGGAAAATAATCAAGGAGAGAAGCAACCTGAAATTAAGGAGAAACTTCCCAACAGTGAGGACAATTAACCAGTGGAACAGCTTGCCTTCAGAAGCTGTGGGTGCTCCATCACTGGAGGTTTTTAAGAAGAGACTAGACAGTCACTTGTCTGAAATAATATAGGGTCTCCTGCTTGAGCAGGGGGGTGGACTGGAAGACCACCAAGGTCCCTTCCAGCTCTACTCTGATTGATTGATTGATTGATTGATTGATTTGCTAATGTGAAAAGGATAGGGAAGAGGGCTGTATGTATGTGTGAAGGTCTATCTGAATAGGGACACCCCCCCCTAAGACCCATTTCCCCGAGACTCAGTCTGTGGGCCGAGAGCTTGGGAGCACTAAAGCAGAACACAGCTGTGCTTTGTTTATGCTGAGGCTACAATAAAAAGGGCAATAAAATTTGAGATGTCAGATCTCCACTTTATTTTATTTATGCTATTTCCTCTGAGCTCTGTCACCCGGCACATTAATCTCCGTGGTTCCAGCAAGAACAGGACAGATTAAAATATCACAGCTCAAAATAGGAGTCAAACGGAAGGAGATTCATCATCACCCCTGTTACCAAGAGAGAGAGAGAGAGAGAGAGAAAACCAAAAGAAATATGTAAAATAGGAGCACCAAAGTTATCTTGGACTTGTACTGTTCCTCCTTTGTGGTTTTGGGGAGGGGAATTGGGGGGGGGGAGTGAGCAGGAAAAAAAAATCTGTGGCTTTCCTGGAGTGAATGATGAGTTATGCAAATTTCAATTCCTTTTAATAACAGATTCATCACTTTATGGGGTTTCCCTTGTTTTTGAAGCTTCCTGAGAGGGTCCGTGGGGATCACACTGCTCCCAATGCTTTTTATTTGAAAAGAAAAGGATAATAATGAAACCACAGGCTGTATTTCCCTCATCTTCAGTAATGCTTGCTTAGATAACAAGGAGGGGTCAGTGATACTATCACTTTTCAATGGGCAGACGGAAAGATATATTGATAAAAACTCATAGTTCACCACTGTAGCATATTCTATAGGTCAGCTTGACTAAATAAAAAAAACCCACAGATAATCCTGTACAGGGAGTCCTTGATTTACAACCGCAATTGGGAACCAGAATTTTCATTGCTAAGTAAGGCAGTTGTTAAATGAGTTGCATTGGCTTTTTACAACCCGCTGGACCAGTACCTGATTTTTTTTTTTAATATAAACGATGCTGCACTTCAGAGGTTAGATGGCCTAGGCCAGGAGTAGGCAACCTTGGCTCTTTTATGACTGGTGGACTTCAACTCCCAGAATTCCTGAGCCAGCATGGCTCAGCTTGGAAACCTCTCCCTTTTCCCTCAGCATGGCTGGCTCAGGAATTCTGGGAGCTGAAGTCCACGAGTCATAAAAGAGCCAAGGTTGCCTACCCCTGGCCCAGGCATTGATATTTGAACATATATCTTTTTAACGCTTATATTTTGATATGTTTTACTAATTTAGGTGAAATGTTGATATACAGTATATTGCTAGTCCGTGTATGATATGCCATATGCTAAATAAAATTTGCGATCTTTTTTTGCCACACTTGTTAAGCAAATCATTGCCGTCCTTAAATGAATCATGAGGTCGTTAAGCGAATCCAGCTTTCTCTGGGAAGGTTGCAAGTGGCAGTCACATGACTCTGGGGTGCTGCAACCGTTGTCCATACATGCCAGTTGCCAAGAGCCTGTACATATAGTCCTTGACTTATAACCATTCATTTAGTTTAATAATAATAATAATAATAATAAAGTTGGAAGGGACCTTGAAGGTCATGTAGTCCAACCCCCTGCTCAGGCAGGAAACCCAGTCAAATGGTTGTCCAGTCTCTTCTTAAAAACTTCCAGTGTTGGAGCATTCACAGCTTCTGGAGGTTGTTCCACTGGTTAATTGTTCTAACTGTCAGGAAATTTCTCCTTAGTTCTAGGTTGCTTCTCTCCTTGATTAGTTTCTATCCGTTGCTTCTTGTCCTGCCTTCAGGTGCTTTGGAGAATAGCTTGACTCCCTCTTCTTTGGGGCAGCCCCTGAGATATTGGAACACTGCTATTATATCATTCCTAGTCCTTCTCTTCATTAAACTAGACATATCCAATTCCAGCAATCGTTCCTTATATGTTTTAGCCTCCAGTCCCCTGATCATCTTTGTGACTCTTCTCTGCACTCTTTCTAGAGTCTCAACATCTTTTTTACATTGTGGTGACCAAAACTGGATGTAGCATTCCAAGTGTGGCCTTACCAAGGCATTGTAAAGTGGTATTAACACTTCACGTGATCTTGATTCTATCCCTCTGATAATGCAGCCCAGAACTGTGCTGGCTTTTTTTGGCAGCTGCAGCACACGGCTGGCTCATATTTAAGTGATTGTCCAAGGGGTAGTTTCATTCTCCTCAGGATTAAAACTTCGGGTGTGTGACATATTTTTCAGATTTTTTTCCCCATATACCTAACCATTGTTTCCTGTTTAGTCTTCTGGAGAAACTCTGAAGAATTCTACTTTGTCTTCTATCTAAAATATTTTCAGACATTTGAAGATAGCTATTATGTTTTGTTGTAGTTTCGCCCACCTCAAGGCTAAATATGCCCAATGTGTCTCATATATTTTTCCTTCCAGGTCCTTTTCACCTGGATATGTTTCAGATCTCTCGTAAAATAAGACATCTTAGATTGATTGGGCTGACCATAGTGGAACAGTTCTCAGAACCTGGCCGAAAATGATCTCTACCCCCATAGAGCATAGAATATTAGTGTCGGGAGTGACCTTGGAGATCTTCTAGACCAGTGGTTCTCAACCTTTTTAATGCCGCAACCCCAACCGGTTGTAAGTCGAGGACTAAACCGGTCATAAGTCGAGGACTAAACCGGTCGTAAGTCGAGGACTAAACCAGTCGTAAGTCGAGGACTACCCAACCGGTCATAAGTCGAGGACTTTCCCTGCCTGGGAGCGCCGCGCATGCGTGGTTCTGCCCCCTGCGCCAGCCGAGGCGTAGCTGGCAAGTGGCAGAGACGGAGCAGACCGACCACCAGCTGGCCCAGCCCAAGGGAGGTAAGGCACCCGCCGGAAAAGGGGGAAAAAATGGACAAAAAAAATGGCGGACAAAAAAAATGGCGGACAGCCTTGCTTGGCGACCCCCGTGAAATGGTCGATCGACCCCAAATGGGGTCCCGACCCACAGGTTGAGAACCACTGTTCTAGACCATCCCCCTGCCCACTATTTTGGACAAATGGCTGCCCAGTCTCTTCTTCAAAACCTCCAGTGATGGAGCACCCACAACTTCTGAAGGCAAGCCATTCCACTGATTAATTGTTCTCACTGTCAGGAAATTTCTCCTTAGTTCTAGTTGCTTCTCTCTTTGATAGGTTTTCTTCCATTACTTCTTGTCTTGCTCTCAGGTCCTTTGGAATGGACAATAGGTTGTCCCCCTCTTCTCTGTGTGACAGCCCTTCAACTATTGGAAGACTGCTATCATATCACTCCAGTCCCCTAGTTCTCTTTGTTAGACCAGACATATCTAGTTCCTTCATCGTTCATCATATGGTTTGCCTTCTGACCCTTTCCTGAATCGTGATTGAAATCAAATATTTGATTTCTAATTATTCTACACAATTAGGAATTCAAAACTCCAAAACATATTTTGAAAGTGGAAATAATTAATGCTAGTTCTGTAGACTTGTTGGTATCTCTTAATAGTTTTGGCAGGCATCATATCAAAGCTTCTTAACTTTCAGCTGTCATGTACCAGCAATGCACTTCATCTGTCAAAATCTGTCAAAAACACATAACAGAACGTAAATAGTTGAGTTTCAGAAAACATTCAATATTTGTACTCGTCAGTTGGGTGTACATTTTCATTATCAACAGAACTGAAGCCTTGCCGGTGGGAAGAAAATTGATACAGAGGACAAAATATATGTATAGCTTCGCTATTGTCAAGGAACTATTGTAATCTAACTAAGATAACCAGCTGTGCAAGATGTCAGATCCATTCCACCCATAATAATTTTACATGCAACTCTTCCAACCTACCACGTCTGCATTGGAAACTGCATGCTTACAACCCTGGTTAAGAACTGAATTATAGTTCTCTTCCATACAAGTCTTCTGCATGGCATGTCCCTGATTGAATACAATCAGAGAGATAATCATGGAGAGTTACTCATTTTCCATACAGCAGGGACAAATCTGCTCTAGAATTTGTGCCTTCATTTTGCTTTGATTTGGAAAGTATGAGATGCCAAGCAATGGAAAACTATCTTGGATTTACAACCAAAAATACACCTCCTTCTTCTTTCTTCCTCTTCCTCTTCCTCTTCCTCTTCCTCTTCCTCCTCTTCCTCTTCCTCTTCCTCTCCTTCTCCTTCTCCTTCTCCTTCTCCTTCTCCTTCTCCGTCTCCTTCCTTCCTCCTCCTCCTCCTCCTCCTCCTCCTCCTCCTCCTCCTCCTCCTTCTTCTTCTTCTTCTTCTTCTTCTTCTTCTGTATTTTGGAGAAGAATACTCCCATGCACGCCGTATCGTATGTTTTTCCTCAAAGTCTCTATTAGTCTAAGTTCAGCTTGGTCAACCTAAAGGTTTAAAGTCTCTTCAGCTAATGGCCCATTGCTAATGTTAGAACAAAATGCAGCATTGGGAACTATCAGCCCACT
>NW_015389171.1:15932-32598 GCF_001527695.2 Protobothrops mucrosquamatus | reverse complement strand
CTAGGACAATCTTTTACAGGTATTTTTGCTTAGTGACTGTTCAAAGTTAACAACAGCACTGGAAAAAGTGACTTACGACTATTTTTACCCTTAAGACTGTTGGAGCATCCGCACGGTCACGTGATCAAAATTCAGACACTTGGCAACTGACTCGTATTTCTGACGGTTGCGATGCCCCAAAGTCACGTGATTTCTGACAGGCAAAGTCAACGGGGAAGCCTAGATTCACTGAACAACCGTGTTCCTAATTAACAACTGCAGTGATTCACTTAACAACGGTAACAAGAAAGGTCGTAAAATGGGGGAAAACTCATTTAACAACTGTCAGGCTTAGCAACGAAAATTTTGGGCTGAACTGAGATTGTTGGTCGAGGACTAATTGTATAGAACAGTGGTTCTCAACCTTTTTAATGCCGCGACCCCAACCGGTCGTAAGTCGAGGACTAAACCAGTCGTAAGTCGAGGACTAAACCGGTCGTAAGTCAAGGACTACCCAACCGGTCGTAAGTCGAGGACTTTCCCTGCCTGGGAGCGCCACGCATGCGTGGTTCTGCCCCCTGCGCTGGCCGAGGCGTAGCTGGCAAGCGGCAGAGACGGAGCAGGCCGACCACCAGCTGGCCCAGCCCAAGGGAGGTAAGGCACCCGCCGAAAAAGGGGGGAAAATGGCGGACAAAAAAAATGGCAGACAGCCTTGCTTGGCGACCCCCATGAAATGGTCGATCGACCCCAAATGGGGTCCCGACCCACAGGTTGAGAACCACTGGTATAGAAGGTATTAGAGAGAACGGGAGTTTTACATGTCTATGGGGATTCTCAGTCGTCCAGCTCATAGTTGTGTGTGAGTTATATATAGTAGTGTAAACGTTTAGAATACTCCCAGCTTTGGAGACTGATGGACTAATAGTCCAATGACGTGGGCTGGATATTTAATACAGGCTGTCCTCTATTTACGACCACAATTGAGCCTGAAATTTCTGTTGCTAAGTGAAAAAATTGTTTAGCAAATTTTGCCCCATCTTACAACTTTTCTTGCCACATTTGTTAAATGAATCACTACGGTTGTTAAATTAGTAACACGGTTTTTCAGTGAATCTGGCTGCCCCATGGACTTTGCTTGTCAGAAGGTCGCAAAAGGGGATCAAATGGCCCCTGGGGGCCCCAGGACCCCAGGACATAAATGTGAGTCAATTGACAAGCATCCAGATGTAAATCAACCGAGAAGCAACCTAGAACTAAGGAGAAACTTCCTGACAGTTAGAACAATTAACCAGTGGAACAACCTGCCTCCAGAAGCTGTGAATGCTCCAACACTGGAAGTTTTTAAGAAAAGACTGGACAGCCATTTATCCAAAATGGTATAGGGTTTCCTGCCTGAGCAGGGGGTAGAACTAGATGACCTCCAAGGTCCCTTGCAACTTTTTTATTATTATTATTATTATTATTATTATTATTATTATTATTATTATTATTATTATTATTATTATTATTATTATTATTATTATGGATCATTGCACAGTCAGCCAGATGTTCAGACTGGATTTAGCATTTTGTCTACCTATCGAGTCCTTACCCAGGACCTGGGATAGGCATGACCGTGGAGATGCTGCAATGGTCATAAGTGTGAAAAATAGTCATAAGTCGCTTTCTTGTAACTTTGAACGGTTACTAAGGGAGCTGTTGTAAGACGAGGCCCACCTGTAATAGAATTTGTCCTGTCAGAAGGAAGAGTGAAGCAAATTCATTGGAAGCAGAGATTGCCACAATGCCCAGTGTTGAGCATTCTGGGAAATAAAAAGGAGTCTTACCCACAGCTTTGAACGTGAGACATACCCACACAAGAGAGAGGACAAATTAACACGCCCAAGGGCTTTCAGAGTCCAAACATTTCAGTGGGGGAAGACACAAGAGGGAGGTATTTGCTATTTGGAAGTTAGATGGAGAGAAGGTGGAAATCTTAAGAAGGAATTAAACAAAACAGCCCATAAAGACTTGATTGCTGGCATTCAATTGCTGGCACAGAAGAATGGATTTAAATAACAAGATTTTGACAAATGTTTGGGGAACAAATCCAAACCTTAAGAGCAGTTTAAGAGAGGAAGTACCTGGAGAGATGATGGGCTTCCTTTCATTGCAGGTGTTCAAACACAATCTAGATAGCTACCTGCCCGGGATGTTTTAATTTGGATTTCTGCACTAAGCAGGAGTTGGATTTGATAGCTTCTCCCAACTTGATGACTGATTACAGTCTACCCTCTGAAGATAAGTGACCTATTGGGCATGTGCCATTAGCTTCTTATGAGAAAGATGCTTTAATGCCCACACAAATCTACTTGTATATGTGTGTTTATGCACAGGTGTTAAGTTCTCTTCCTCCTCTAGCAAGTTGGTGAACCCTTGATCAAATGGACAAACAGAAGTAACTGTCTAACTTTAACAACTCTGAGGCTGGAAAGATGTATCAGCTGGACATAAGAATGCTGTGTTGTTCTGCAAGTTTGGATTGTAGTTTTGCGACAGGAATGAAGCAGCTCTCCAGTATCTATATTTGGCAGAAGAGATGAATTGAGACATCAGGACTCAATGTTTAAGCCTGACAACTTGTCAGCATTGTCTCCGCTGAGAAGGAGAAAGAAATGGATAGGAAACAGGGAAACAAAGGTAGTTTTAAGAGCCAAAGAGTATGAAGAAAATTTCTGTGATATTTCATCTTAATATCAAAGCAGAAAATATGTGAACACAATGGAACTTGCTTCTGAGCAGACCAGGGGTCCCCAAACTCTTCAGCTCATCAACCCCTTGATGAAATTTCAGATTGTTCATTGTTCCCCCCAAACAATTATATATGAAATTGATTTAATAAGTACTACTTTAACTAATAATATTAAGGACTATTAGTTGATACGGGGATAAAAATGCCAAATCCAGAGTAAATGTTTAGCTAACTGTGCGATGAACTATATAGTAATAATAATGGTGGTCCCGGTGGTTATTGTCAACCAATAAATCAAACAATGTTGGCTTGTACATAGAAAATTTACTCATTGACAAAATTTCCATCTGTCAGTTAAAAAAAGGAAACAGTGCTTGGATCCTCACATATACTCCACAAATACATTACGACATCCTAGGCCAGGGGTAGGCAACCTTGGCTCTTTTATGACTCGTGGACTTCAACTCCCAAAATTCCAGAGCCAGCCATGCTGAGGGGAAAGGGAGAGGTTTCTAAGCTGAGCCATGCTGGCTCAGGAATTCTGGGAGTTGAAGTCCACGAGTCATAAAAGAGCCAAGGTTGCCTACCCCTGTCCTAGGTTCTTAGGAAGAACTTGATGCACATGAGGGCCAACACCAGCTAAAGGACTTGTGACTGTGATTTCAGATTATAGACTACATAGTAACAAAGACATATCAAGGCAGTCTCACTGGTGGCCTGACCATCCAACCCTGAGTAGCCCTGTCTTCCACTAGCCATCTCTCCTTCAGGACTAGGGACAGAGACACCCCCCCCCCAAGATTAATTGACCCCAACTGACCTTCCATCATTTATCAACCACCTATGGAGCCCCAGACATTTACTGACCCCTTTTGACTTCAGACACTTATCGACCATTTGCAAAATCCCATTGACTCTTGGGGTGGATATTGACCACATGGGGGAACTCTAAAGTAGTACTGGGCCATCTCCATGGTCATGTGATCAAAATTCAGACGCTTGGCAACTGACTCATATTTATGACAGCGGCGGTGTCCCCGGGGGGTCACGTGATCCCCTTTTGCGACCTTCTGACAAGCAAAGTCATGGGGGAAGCCAGATTCTCTTAACAACCATGTTACCAACTTAACAGCTGCAGCGATTCACTTAACGAGAAAGGTTGTAAAATGGGGCAAACATTCAACCACTGTCTTGCACAGCAATGGAAATGTTTGGCTCAACTGTAGTTGTAAGTCAAGAACTGCCGGGGGAGGGGCTGATTGTCCAGAAGATTGGGAACAAACCTACACTGCTTCTGTTTTCCACTTGACCTTATCTCTTGTTGGCTCACCCATTAGTCTCTGGTTCTCTTCATCTTTTAAGTTCTTTTATTCAGGTCAATTTGGATTTTGTTTCTCTTGAAATACTTGAGCAGTCAGGGCCCTCTGGGACATCTGTATTCTTCCTTTCAGTCTTCATTTCAGACAACGGCACCTGCAGTGGAAAACAACACAAACAAGTTGCCTGGCTCCTAAGTTATTGAAAGTATGTCTCCCTTCTAGCATATCTCAGTTCAAGGGTTAAAGCAGGGGTCTTCAAACTTGGCCCTTTGATGATTTGTGGACTGCATGCCTGTCTGAGGAATTCTGGGAGTTGAAGTCCACAAGTCATCAACGGGTCAAGTTTGAGGACCCCTGCTCTGGATCCAAGCCTGCAGTTTCATCAAAATGGCCGACTGAGGAATTCTGGGAGTTGAAGTCCACAAGTCATCAACGGGTCAAGTTTGAGGACCCCTGCTCTGGATCCAAGCCTGCAGTTTCATCAAAATGTCCGACTGAGGAGTTCTGGGAGTTGAATTCCACAAGTCATCAAAGGGCCAGGTTTGAAGACCCCTGCCTTAAGGCAACAACTTCATTCTACCTAATAGAATGGGGTGGTCCTGGCAGAAATCATTGAACATTCAAAAGTGTTTCTTCACATTAAATTTGTTTGGTCAAACTTTGGATTTTAGGTTCGTGTCGGAGTTACTATTTGTTTATATATATATTTATAAATATATATCGTGAAGTCCCATGGAGAGATTCAACCTTACTGTTAGCTGGGAAACGGAGCATCCTAGAACAAGCTAAAACCAAAAATTCTAGGCAATTCCTGGAAATGCAGACAAAGCAGCCATCAATAGACGCACAGAAATAAACCACATTTACATCAATTTAAAAGAGATGATAATAAAAAAAGCTAAGAAGGAAACGAGAAAGATCAGAATACATCTCTTCAGGAGCCAACACTCAGATAAGCAGGGATTAACACCAGGCAAACATTCAAGCAGAAAACAATACTCTAAACAGGGAACTACACCAAGGAGAAAATCATTCCCTCACCAACTGTGGCAGGGCAAGCTTCTGTATATAAGCAGGGAGGAAACCTTACACTCACCAAAACTGGTGATATTACCTAGTTGGGTAATGAAACATCTGCAAGCAAACAACCAAGATCAGAGAGCAACAAGGACCCTACAGTTCAACCCTGAGCTACATGTATTCTCTTCTATTAGATAAATATGTGGATTACTGGAATAAGAAGAGAGTTGTGGTGTTTGATGAGAAGTGTAGGCATAAGAGCAGAATTCACCACTGCTACATTGTCCTGGTGATTCTTTGCAATCCTTCACTCTAACTCAGTGGTTCTCAACCTGTGGGTCGGGACCCCATTTGGGGTCAATCGACCATTTCACGGGGTCGCCAAGCAAGGCTGTCCGCCATTTTTTTTGTCCGCCATTTTTCCCCCTTTTCCAGCGGGTGCCTTACCTCCCTTGGGCTGGGCCAGCTGGTGGTCGGCCTGCTCCGTCTCTGCCACTTGCCAGCTACGCCTCGGCCGGCGCAGGGGGCGGAACCACGCATGCGCGGCGCTCCCGGGCAGGGAAAGTCCTCGACTTACGACCGGTTGGGTAGTCCTCGACTTACGACCGGTTTAGTCCTCGACTTACGACCGGTTTAGTCCTCGACTTACGACCGGTTGGGGGTCGCGGCATTAAAGAGGTTGAGAACCACTGCTCTACCTGAACAGAGTTTGAAACAGCAACAACAGCAACACCTATGCAACAACAAGAGCAGACTATCTGGGCAAAGGTCAAATGCTTAGGAATTCTTCTATGCACCTGGAGTAAACCTTTTGCTAAATAATAATAAGGAAAAAACTGGCTCAGCTAGTTTTTGCTTTGTCCGCAACTGGTCCCTTCACGAACCTTATCAGATTTTTCATTCTTTCTTCTTTGCAACTGTGATAAGGGCACTAAAGGCAAAATGCGTAATGGAAAATGGATAGTTAGTTGAGAAATTCCATCCTCCCTTGATATACCAGCTCCTTTGAAGTTAACATTTCAGACCGTTGCAATACAATGTTCAGAATTTTGAGGAAGAGATTGACCGCTGATGGTTGAACAGAACTGCTCCAGAAGTTATGTATTCTAATTTTAGCCAATTTCATTTTGCACAGAAGACTGGCTGGCCAAGAAATTTCTTGGGCATAACAAAGTAAAAACATTAAAAATGTACACCCACCCACTCGGATCAAAGTACATTTTGTTAGAGCATTATTCAAAAAAGATAATAAGAGCAGTTGTTTCATGTCAAAAGACATGGTGGTTATGAAATTGCTTAGTCAAAAACTTGATTTAAAAGCTATTTCTTAAAAAGTAGGTGTTGCCTGGCATACCTGTAGGGATCAGCTTGTTCAATGTCAAAAACTACAGTTTTTTTAAGGAATAGAATAGAATAGAGCTGGAAGGGAAGGGACCTTGGAGGTCATCTAGTTCAGCCCCCTGCTCAGGTAGGAAACCCTATACCATTTCAGACAAATGGCTGTCCAGTCTCTTCTTTAAAACGTCCAGTGTTGGAGCATTCACCGCTTCTGGAGGCAGGTTGTTCCACTGGTTAATTGTTCTAACTGTCATGAAATTTCTCCTTAGTTCTAGATTGCTTCTCTCCTTGATTAGTTTCCATCCGTTGCTTCTTGTCCTGCCTTCAGGACCTTTGGAGAATCTACTGTACATCTACATCTACGTGCAGTATACATACACATACACACATGTTGGTGTGTGGGTGTATGTTTCAAGATATACAGTATGGATGTCAATTTGAGAAAAACTGGAATTCTTGTCCCATTTTATTTTTGAGTTATCTCTGATAAATAGTTGCCAGATAAAGCTATCTCTGTAGCTACAGATCTGGAAAGTGTTGAAAGGGTTAAGTATTATTTGGCATCTGATTCAGTCACATAGAATGGCAGAATGTTGTTTTTTTTCTCTAGAAAGAGGCACGTGGAGGTGGAAAAAAATATATCCAACAACGTGTATACTCTCTGTGGATAATAAAGCTTGCCCACTTTTTCACAGATGTCAGTTCTGGCAATTTTCCACTGAAAATTTTGGAAAGCATGTCAGCTATCCAGATTATTTTAGTATCTGTTGAAGAATGCGTTTGGCAGGCCTTCCAGCAGGAAAAATCGGAAGTGGGATCTGAAAACATTAATATCATTTTAGTACAACTGTTAAAAATGATCGGCCTTTCGAAATGGTGCCTCAGAACAAGATCTGTGTAAAGTAGAAGTGGGGGGGGGAATTACATCTTTGATCCTTAAAATGCAAATATAGCCATACTTCCAGAAGCTACAGGGAACTGGAAGGAAATTATTTATGTACATCCATGCTTTCTCCAACATTGCGGAGTAATTTGAAATTTTAAAAAATAACATAAATTCTAGTCCCCACCTCAAGCATGAAATCGGGCTGGATGACTTTGGGCCAATCACCAGGTGATGGTGAGTTCAAGTCCTGCTTTAGGCATGAAAGCCAGCTGGGGGACTATGGACCAGTCACCTTCTCTATGCCCAACCCACCTTACAGGATTGTTGTGGAGAAAATAGAAAGAGGAAGGAGTATTGTGTGTATTCATCACCTTAAGTTATTTAAAAAAAAAAAAATCAAGCTAAAGCCTACTCTGAGTTGAATTCAAATCATGGTGATGTCTAGTTTTTTGGGAATGGGGCTGAAGTAGTTTGAGGTTGACTCCTGTTTATATATACATACATACATACATACATACATACATACATACATAAATAAATAAATCTTAGTTTTGTTTATGACTCATACAGTATAAGGAGTGACCATATCCAACTTTTCTGGACTTTTCAAAATCCAATTTTAACCAAATTTATTATTTAAAAAATTGTTTAAAAACAATTGATATATTTGGAAAATATGAGCAATACATACAAACTGACATAAGAGGATGCTCTTTAATAATGGGAAGAAAATAATGGGAAGAAAAACTGGATGAAAATCTCATCATGCAGCTTTCAAAATAAAAAGGAAACAGCAATATACATCCACTTTTAATAGAAAAAAACATTTATTCTTAGCAGGGGACCCAATCTTACTACAGCCACATATTGTAGATGAATAGAATAGAATAGAATAGAATAGAATAGAATAGAATGACAGAATTGGAAGGGACCTTGGAGGTCATCTAGTCCAACCCCCTGCTCAGGCAGGAAACCCTATACCATTTCAGACAAATGGCTGTCCAGTCTCTTCTTAAAAACTTCCAGTGTTGGAGCATTCACCGCTTCTGGAGGCAGGTTGTTCCACTGGTTAAGTGTTCTAACTATCAGGGAGTTTCTCCTTAGTTCTAGGTTGCTTCTCTCCTTGGTTAGTTTCCATCCGTTGCTTCTTGTCCTGCCTTCAGGCGCTTTGGAGTATAGCTTGACTATTATAATAGCTTGACTATAGCTTGACTATAATAGCTTGACTATTATAATACACTATTGTAGACTATTGATTATTTATTAGGTAGGTAAGTGGATAGCAACAGATTTCACATCATGCTGCTTCTATCATCCATCTTTCTCTCCTCTCTTTCCCTCCCTCCCTCCCTCCCTCCCTCCCTATCTGCCTGCCTGCCTGCCTGCCTGCCTGCCTGCCTGCCTGCCTGCCTGCCTGCCTGCCTGCCTACATCAGTGTTTCTCAACCTTGGCAACTTTACGATGTGTGGACTTCAACTCCCAGCATTGCTAGCTGGAGAATTTTGGGAGTTGAAGTCTACACATCGTAAAGTTGCCAAGGTTGAGAAACGCTGATCTACATGATCCATTTGGTTCAGATGGCCAAGTATGAAACTCTAACACCAAATGTAACCTTTCAATGCACAGAGAACCATCAGCGATGTCAGCTTTGTTCAGTCATAGGTTTTGTATGTTTTAGAATTCATCTTGAGGAATAATTAAGCTCAGCAGACAATTCGGGGGGAAAAAGGACTATTTTCAAGAACCTTCAGTAGAAAACCCATAATAAAACATTTCTGGACTCTTCTCCATCTGTTCTCCTCACAAAACCAATCTGAAGGTGGTGGCAGCTGGCATGCTCGCTTCTCGTGTGGCTTTCGGTAGCTCCCTTCAGTTATTTCTGAACGGTTTTTGTACTTCTGCACGTCTTTGGTTTGGGGGAATCAAACCTCTGATTACTTCCTCTTATGCATGGCTGATGTCAGATAAACAATAGCTCTTTGCTGGCGAGGAAATTAGAAAAAATATATATTATATTTATCTCTCCAACATGTTCTTTGCAAAACAGCCAGATAGCCAAGCTAGGCGATCATAACAGCCCAAATCCATTTGATCCAAAAAAAGAAAAAAAAATGGATTCCTACAAGAGGAAATTGAGCTGAAAAAATGGGAGTCTGCAGAGTTCCGTCAAACTCAGACTTTGCTTTTGACATTAATATGCATAGATGCAAATATAGAAATAATTGCAATTTAAATTGTGAGCGTTTATTCTGGTGGCAATTTTGTAATGGCTAAATGCTACGTGATGAATAATACTTGACTTGAAAAAGAAATAATGCATCTGTGCCCTTCTATGTGCCAGTTCAATCTGCAATAAAAGTGCTAATTGGGCAGAGACAGATATTGTGGCCACTGCTTGTTCCCATCTCCTTGTGGATGTTGTTGTTGTTGTTGTTCTTGTCGTTCTGGGTCAAAGTTCTCCAGCCTGAGAATGGTTTGCTGCAAAGTGGCTTAGGTGTACATGCTTATATGTTTACACTGTTTAGTTCAATATCCGGACAAAAGTTATTATTTATTTTCCCTACTTACTTATTTATGTGTATGCAGAAAATAAACAAGAGAACTTGTTTTGAGGTTTTTTTTAAAAAAAATGGAGGATGAAACATCAATAGTAATAGTATTTAGACTTATATACCGCTCCATAGTGCTTTTATAGCCCTCTTTAAGTGAATTTTCCCACAGTGAGTTGTCCTACTTAGATCCTAGTAAGATAGCAGTGGAAAAGTGACTCAGATGCTGTGATATGTTTATATCTATGAAGATCGGAATTGTGCAGCAGTGATTTTTCTTGGGACACCGTATGGAAATGAAAGTCAGACTTCGAAGGAGGATTGATTGATTGATTGATGCTTTTGAGTCTTGTTTTTGGAGAAGAATCCTGAGATTAGAGTTGACGGCCAAGAAACAAATAGATGGATGGTGGAACAAATCCATAGTTTCTACTTGAAGCACAAATCACCAGGTTCAAAGTATCATACCTTGGACACATTATGTGAAGATCCTGCTGTCTTGAGCCATGGCGGCACAGTGGTTAGAATGCTGTATTGCAAGCTAACTCTGCCCACAGCCTGGAGTTCGATCCTGACCGAGGTTGATTCAGCCTTCCATTCTTCCGAGGTTGGTAAAATGAGGACCCAGATTGTTGGGGGAAATAGGCTGACTTTGTAAAACTGCTTAGAGAGGGCTGTAATGCCTTGTGGAGTGGTATGTAAGTCTAAGTGCTGTTGCTATTGCACAATAGAGAACTGCACAATACAGGGGAAAAGTGTAACGAAATAAAAGAAGAGGAACAGCAGTAGTAAAGTGCATAGATTTACTTACAACATTGATGAGTACACCAGCAGAACCGCTGAAGGCCCAGGCTGAAGACTAGATCATCCTGAAAAACATGTTCTTATTGTTTATTAATCGTTGATACTGATTTGATGGCACATAATCAATCGAGGATTCAGGAAATCCAGTGAAGTAATCTCTGAAGGAAATTATTTTTATTATCACAGTTTGATACCAAACAAGGATTTGCATCACAGTGTTTAAAAAATGTTTGTCTGATCAAGTCGAGCTGTGGAGAGAGAGAGAATTCATATTACTGGGAAAATGTACAATTGAACCCAGCGGTAATGAAAAAAGTACAGCCAAGTGAAGAATAGCTTCTCTAGAATTTTATGCCTACTCGTAGTTGCAAAATAGATAATTTAATGCACTGATTTTGAATGTAATAAATACTGTTTGTGGGCACTGAATTTTCACATCATAACACATTGACATATACCGTACTCCTAAATCACAACATCAGTTATTTATATATAGGAAAATATAAAACAAGAAAGGGAGGGAACTGAAAAAAACCCAGATATAAAATGTTTAAAAACCCTTCCTTCCTTCCTTCCTTCCTTCCTTCCTTCCTTCCTTCCTTCCTTCCTTCCTTCCTTCCTTCCTTCCTTCCTTCTTTCCTTCCTTCTAATAGGTAGCATGAATAATTAACCAAAATATATGGTATTTTAATAAACAATTAATATCTATTAGTGGTTATGCAGAAGTAGAATCGGTTTCAAACCACCAAGTAAAAGAGAACAAAAACTACAACACCTTTCAAGGATGCAAATTGACAATTAACAAACAATAGAATTTTTGAGCCTGCCTTGTAGAGGTGTTAATAGGTAATCAGACAGATAGGTTTTTTTTAAAAAAAAATAAAAAATAAACAAAATTCTCAACCCAATCACTTGTTAAGTTTGTTATTTGCAAATTCCCCAGGAAAGTGACAAAACAAAGGGGACATTCCCCCAAAGGATAATGAATCAGGAAATAAACCCCAATACATGGTTAGTCAATACTAAAGCTTAGTGTATCAGTTCTTAGGTCCTTGAAGGAAGAATGGTGTAGGATAACATTGAACATGGAGAATTCTACCATTTGATAGGAAGAATGAAAGGCATGAATAGTGCGATTGTTAAGCAAATCCATTGTTCACTATGGCATGTTTTTTTCTGGAAATTGGAAGTAAATGCTAGTTTCCAGCGAAATGTCAGAAATTGTAATCTTATGACCATGGGTTACTGCAAATGGCCATAAATGTCAGGCGGTTGTTGAGAGCACACAATGCAGTCATGTGACCATGGGGGATGTTAGATCTTCAAGTCTGGGGCATAATTCCCTTTTTCATGGTCTGTTATAACTTTGACCAGTCACTAAGTTGTAAGTTGACAACTATTCATGGGAAGTGTCTGTTCCATTCTACACTGCCAAGATCAGAATCTATACGGTGTCCAGTTTTTGGAACTGTACTTTAAAAGGGCAATTTAGAACAAGTTCAGAGAAAGCTCCCAAGATAGGAGATATCTGGAAATCAAGTGTTATGAAGAACAGATAAAGGATCTGGATAAGTTTAATCAATTGACCAAGGGCTAATATGATAGTAGTCTTCAAATAACTGAAGGGCTGTAATATTAAAGAGGGAGTGGACCTATCTAGTGTCCTCAAATGCAGGAGGAGAACCAATGGGTAAAAACTATAAGGAAGATCGACTATAAGTATCTACTATAAGTAGATTCAGGAGAAAGTTCTTAACTATAAGGTATCAGCCAGTGGAACAGGATGCCACTTGAAGTGGTGAGTTCTCCTTTGCTGATGGACTTGAAGTAGGGATTGGATGGCCATCTCTTAGAGATGCTCTAGTAGTGGATTCTGCACTAGCAGATGGTGGGACTAATGGACTTCTAAACCACTTTCCAACTCTGTAATTCTAAAATCAATCCCTGTGAGTGGAAAGCAGGATTAGCCCCTGGAGTGGGCTAGACCTAATAAAAGCATAGTATTATCGACCATATCTTATCTGTCCTGAGCAATGTCTTCTGTCTGTCTTAAAGAAGTCTTTTAAGACGAGTAAAAACAAATGCTTATATTTATTTATATCTTTGATGAAGAGAACTGAGAGAGGAACAACTCATGGCAATCAGGAACCCCCTACCTCAGTTTTGTGCATATACCTCTCATTGCAACAAATATAAAATGTTTCCTCCAAAACCTTGGACAAATCTCTCATATCACAGCTTTGTTAGACACAAAGCTACTCTATCTTCACTTGTGATTGACACTTAATTGTTATCTAGTTGGGTAATGAAACGTCTGCAAGAAAACCACGAAGCTCAGAGAGCACCAATAGGTTTGGAAGGAGAAGGTGAGATGATCCGCATACCTGAAGGATCATTCTCAGGAAAAATTTATCTCAATATGGAGAAGATGGATAGATTATATTCAGAGAAAGTATGAACTGAAAAATTATTATGTAGCTTTTGATTAAAAACTTAGAACAAAATAAGGTATATTATATATTGATATAACTTAAAAAAATTTTTTTGTTGTAATTCAATGTTATTTTAGAGTCATAATAATTTTGTACTAGTGTGTAGTAATAATGAGTAGTTTTGATTAGTATTGGATGATTGTGCATTTATTTCCTAGTTTAGCTTTGGGAAGTCCTGGGGGGGGAGGGGGGAAAGGGGTAGGTTGGTATTATAGATTTATATGTATATATATGTATGATTTTTTTTTTTAAGGAGGTGCCCGGTGGTACCCCAACTGCACTGACGGGATGGTTGAAGGAGAAAGGGAGGTAGGAAAGAGGGAGGAAGGAGGAGTGGTGGTAGGATAGAGAGGAGGAAGGTGTAGGCAAGTGAGAGGGTGGTGCGGAAGGGGGACACCGGACACGTCCGTGAATGTATTGATTGGTGTTGATTTTTTTTTTTTGGTTGATATTGTGATAAAAGATTTATGTTTTTGTTTTTCAATGAAAAATCAATAAAAATTTATTTAAAAAAAAAAAAAGAAGGTGAGATGATAAGATAAGATAAGATAAGATAAGATAAGATAAGATAAGATAAGATAAGATAAGCTTTATTGCCATTTTTTTACTGTGGGCACAACGGCACACATCAAAAAGAAAATTTAGTTGCCCGCTCTCAAAGTGAAACACATACATGACACACACCTAAATATACTATGAACAACATATGTATAGACCCACATCCCTACATATACGTAGCAAATAAATATTAAATACTGTCCATCTTGAATATATAATGGAAGCAGGAAGCTTGAGAGTTCACAAGGTTAATGCTGTATGGAACGAAACTATGGCTGAATCTGGATGTTCTGCTGCGGATATCACGAAGCCCCCTCCTCCCAGAAGGTAGCAAGGAAAACAGGTCGTGAAGAGGATGTGTCGTGTCCCAGATAATCTTACGGACCCTGCTCAAGCAACGCTTCTGTGCTATGTCCTGGATGGGAGGGAGGGAACTGCCAATGATCTTTTTGGCCATTCTCACCACTCTGTGCACCCCCTTCCTGTATGAAGCAGTGATGCCTCCAAACCAGACTGTGATGCTGTATGACAGGATGCTCTCCATCGTCCCCCTGTAGAAAGTGGTCAGGACAGGGGAAGGCCTTCTAATTCATCAATAGGCACTTATAAAGATCAAAAGAGATTCACCTGAAATCTCTTCTTCTTTTTTTGCTTCAGTCTCTGACTTGCTCCAGTATGATTTTGTCAGAATAATTTAAACTGCAAATATGTGCTGCTTTCATTGAGCAAATTATCTTGGACCATGGTCTGGAATGCTTTAGTTTGATTGCCCCTCAGTTTGTTCTGTTCTTGTTATCCATCCATCCATTTCTCCCTCCCCAATTCCAATAAATTTTGGAGCACTCTCCGGCCAATAATTCTCCAATCCATCAGTAATCATATTTCTTTGCCTGAGGAATACATGTAGAATCAGCATTTTTTTTTTGTTTTCTCCCTTTTTGAACAGTTACTATGTTAGCTCATTTGACATGCAATGGCTTTAGATATGTCCTTATCTTTGGCTCCTATATCTGGTTTATTGTTCATTTCTAGAGATTGGTTTCAGGGCTCAGCTAATTCTCCCCTTCAGGGTTCTGAGTAAAATATCACTTGGAAATGATATTTTCATGTCTGGATTATTAGGGCAACCTTTTTTCAGCATTGCTGGGGAACTTTTAGTATTCTGGCATGGCTAAGTTATAATTAGAATGAAAGGAACTTTCTATGGGTCAGGGGATGCACACATAAAGTTTGCAAATTTGTATTTTGCAATGATTAAGAAATGTGTTTCTTTACTTGCAAGTGTTTTGGAGCTGTTTAAATAGGGGTGCAAGTTTTTAAAGCCAAACTCACCCACCCTCTATAATTAGCAGGACCAGGGATGGTTGGGAGACACAACAGGGTTTTCCACTGTAGTGTTCTTGGTGATACTACAATAGAAATGCTAAAGTATATCTCTGTAGAACAGGGGTGTCAAACTGCCGGCCTGGGGGCCGGATGCGTCATCTGGAAGCCACGCCCACCCCATTGCTGGCAATGGCAAAACCAGCCCGATACGTTGCGTGATGTCACGTGACATCACGAGTTTGACATGTCTGCTGTAGAAGAATAGGAAGAGCCTGCAGGTGGAGTCAAGAGAGGAATCAGCCCGGAGTTGTTATGTTCCCACAAATGGTCAAAGTCCAACTTCTCTTGAATTCCATTAACTCTTATCTAGTGCCAATTTAGTGCAGACCATTAGTTGACTAGATTCTTATGTGTAGCAAGAGTAATAAATCAGCTTAAATAGAACGTAACATGTGGTCCTGATTCTTCACGCTAGCAATCTCTGGGATCACATGCCATTTTCCCAAACTCTTAAATGTATTGCCTTTCACACCAAACCAATTGCTGAGTTGTTTGTCCTGATTCTGTAACAAGCTTATGTGTTTTGCCAATGTAGTATCCCAGGTGTAGTTTCACCCAAGGGATAGTAGAGAAAAGCAGATAAATCTGTTGCCATAAATAACCAGGTGTTCTCCAATTTGATTATTTTAGTTAAATATAATAATGTGATAAGTAGTGTATGTAGAGAGGAGGTGGATCCGTGGGAGGGAGGAAGTGCATTACAGAGAGGAGTAAGAGGCAACTCAGCCCAAATGAGAGAAAGAGGGTGAAGGCAACCCCTCCCTCATAATTCACAGAGTATATTCTCTGGTAGCCATCTGTTTTGAAAGTGGTCAGTTCCAAGGGTCTCAGACTCAAATTAATTACCTGTAATATAACAACACAAAAATACCAGCGAGGACTTTGCTTTCAAGTGAAAAATGTTGGCATGGAGATTGAGAAGATTCTGGTTCCTTCTGTTGCATCCTTTTGATGTAAAGTGGGAATGCCTCATCTCTTTTAAGAAGGAGGGGAGGTTTCTCCCTTGATGGTTACTAAACTTCTTCTCAATCTGAAATCAGCTCAAGCAGGAGAACCTAAAGCATTTCAGGCAAGTGGTTGCCCAGTCTATTTTTAAAAAGCCTTCAGTGAAGAAGCAGCCACAGCTTCTGATGATAAGCCGTTCCACTAATTAATTGTCAGGAAATTTCTCCTTATTTCTAACTTGGTTCCCTTCTTGATTAGTTTCCATTCGTTGCTTCTTGTCCTTCCTTCAGGCGCTTTGGAGAATAGGTTGATCCCCTCTTTTGGGGGGCAACCCCTGAGATATTGGAACATTGCTATCATGTCACCCCTTGTCCTTCTTTTCATAAGAATAGAATAGAATAGAATAGAATAGAATAGAATAGAATAGATGCAATGGAGAAGAATAGAATAGAATAGAATAGAATAGAATAGAATAGAATAGAATAGAATAGAATAGAATAGAATAGAATAGATGCAATGGAGAAGAATAGAATAGAATAGAATAGAATAGAATAGAATAGAATAGAATAGAATAGAATAGAATAGAATAGAATAGATGCAATGGAGAAGAATAGAATAGAATAGAATAGAATAGAATAGAATAGAATAGAATAGAATAG
>NW_015389171.1:6612-15832 GCF_001527695.2 Protobothrops mucrosquamatus | reverse complement strand
ATTTCAGACAATTGACTGTCTAGGACAGGGGTAGGCAACCTTGGCTCTTTTATGACTCATGGACTTCAACTCCCAGAATTCTCGGAGTTGAAGTCCGCAAGTCATAAAAGAGCCAAGGTTACCTACCTCTGGTCTAGTCTCTTCTTAAAAATCTCCAATGATGGAGCGCCCACAACATACCCAATTCCAGCAACCGTTCTTTATATGTTTTAGCCTCCAGTCCCCTGATCATCTTTGTTCTTCTCTGCATTCTGTCTAGAGTCTCAACAGATGAAGGATTGGATGAGATGGATCATTGGTCTAATCCTGCCTAGACTGTTCTTGTCTTCGTTCATTCTTCCCTGTGTATCAGATGAATAAATATTATTGTCCTGTGCCTGACTTAATACTCCTTCAGTGATGGAGCACACCTTGATAGAAAGCTCACATTCTGATACCTTAAGAAATGATCAAGTGATGCCTAAAAGTTGTCCTGGGGCTCAGCTGGTGGTGAGGATCAATGTGCTGTTTCCCCCCCTACTGGTGGCAACTGTTGCTGTGAGGTTGCTCTCTGCGCTTAGTTGTTGTCTCACAGACATTTCATTACCCAACTAGGTAATATCATCAGTGATAGAAGGAATGGGGTTTGCTTTCTCTTTATATACAAGTGGCTTGCTTGGTAGAAGCATTGTTGGTGATTCGTTGATTAGGATTGATTGTTTATTGTTTGTTTGAGTTAGTAATTTCTGGATTGGGGTATTGTTTACTGCTTGACTGTTGGTCTGTGTTAATCTTGGTGTTAATCTTTGTTTATCTGGGTGTTCATTGATGGTGGGAAGGTGTTTTGGTCTTTTTTGTTTCCTTTTTAACTTTTTGATTGTCTCTTTTGAGTGCAAACCCCACTCCCTTCTAGCACTGATGATGTTACCTAGTTGGGTAATGAAATATCTGCAAGAAAACAACCAAGCTCAGAGAGCACCAAGGACACCCCCACCCCCCGCCAGTTCAACCCTGAACTGCAGATATTCTGTTCTGTTGCTAATGTTGCTGTTTCAGCTTGCCTTAGCTGGAGGGGCCTTCAGAGATGCCCAAAGAGGATTTCAGAAATTCTCTGAGGGTTTTCAGCATATGACTATGATTGAAAAATGGGGAAACAAATCCATTTGCTTCAGTTCTGAGAGTTAAACTTAAAAGAAAATAAAACCATAGCTATTATCTGGCAGCAGCCAACTGGGAGCGAGTCAATTGTCTTAGAAATCAATCATGGAAATGCAGTAGAATCTGCATTATCAATTATGTGTCAGAAATTTCGCTTTCTTTCCCTTAGGTATGGCATGTAAAAATCACCTAAATACTGTATTTAGGCTATCAGTGGCAGATCTGTCAGTCTATTGTAGGGTTATTTCAGATGATAATAACTCTCAAAGCTGGAATCAGAAATAAACAGCAATAAGACACTTTTTATCTTTTATACTCTTTAACACTTAAGGTGGCCTGTTTTGTTGATTCTACAGTTTGGAAGGATGGGAGTCATAGTTTACCTAGCTCAAAAATGCGAGGTTGTGAGGAAGGCTATTTTAAAGAAATAAGAAAGCTGGAGGAAAGTTGGGGGTGGGGGAGAGAGAGAGAGAGATACCTGACAGAAATCTGACACTTGAATTCTTTTTTTTTTTTTTGCAATGAAAGCAAGAAACCTTCAGCAACTTCTAAAATCAGATTTCTTTTGAACTTCTGCTGACAGAAGACATTGAAGGTGGGGACTAACAGGGAAAGAATTAACAATGTAGATCATTGTGTTCTTGTCAGTTGACCTATATTCAGCTTTGCCCCCAAACTATTTTTTGTGTGTGAGTGTGTGTGTATGTGTGTGCAAGGTTTGAAGGTCTAAATAAATAAATAAAGTTGCCTTTGATCTCCAGGATTTTACCTTCCAGGCAAAATCTTGACCACTTGCACGAATAATGTAGCGAGAGATGTTACAATAAGATCAACCTGCATGTTGGAGGACTTTGCTGGCAAACTAATCCCAGAGATGTCATCTTAAATTTCACCTTCATATTTTGGGGCAGAGATGGTTTAAAGGTATTTCTTCTCTGCAAGCAATAATTCTCTTTTCAAAATAGTAATTTTATTAAACATTACTATTTGAAAGATAAGAACAAATGCAGACTAAGAAATAAAAGAAAAACTAGAGAAAGAGGAAAAACTAGGAATATACCGTAGTAGAGGGAAAAAAAGATAGGACTTCCCCTTTCATCACAACACATACAGTGGTACCTTGGTACTCAACTGTTTTGAATTAAACAGTTAAATTTGGTACTCAATGCATTTTGATATGAAAATTTTGTCCCGGTATTCGTTTGTTTGGTACTCAACGCACAAGCTAGAATTTGTCAGTGTCGGCTGCCTTGTGACTCTCTACATTATTCATTGTGAGAAAAATTTGTTTGGTACTCCTTGTTTTTGGTACTCATTGCATCAACCAACGATGAATATTGAGGTATCACTTATAAATAATTTCAGTAACGTATAACCTTCTCTTAAATGCAATAAATAAATTATTCTTCCCAATCTCATCTTTTATCTGTTAACAAATCATTATCTTGTCCTAAAATCCTAATCAGCAAAAGTCCATTAAGAGTTACCAGAGACAGTATTTCTATTTTAACCTCGATCAAATAAACCAAGTTTATATTCCTTCCTTTCAGGTTTAACAGTCTTGATCTCTTAATGTGTGTGTGGTATGGAGCACTTGTGGATGAACTCAAGTCCTCTCCTTGTGCAAAGAGGAATTATGAGCTGGTGTGTTCTCTCTCTTTTCATTCTATTGCAGTTGTTGACTCCACTTTTAGCAGAGCTATCTTCATCTAGCCATTTCCCCCTCCAGAAGTTCTCTGCAAACAGTTATTCTCCAGCAGTTTCTCTCTGAAGAAGAATTTGCTCATAACAAGAGTATCTGTTTTGCTCTCATTTAGACAATGGGACAGTGAGAAGTCTGTTTATTGTACATTAGTTGCATCTAGTGCAGGGGTAGGCAACCTTGGCTCTTTTATGACTCGTGGACGTCAACTCCCAGAATTCCTGGCTCGTGGACTTCAACTCCCAGAATTCCTGAGCCAGCCATGCTGAGGAGAAAGGGAGAGGTTGCCATGCTTAGCCATGCTGGCCTCAGGAATTCTGGGAGTTGAAGTCCACGAGTCATAAAAGAGCCAAGGTTGCCTACCCCTGATCTAGTGCATCTAATTCCAAGGATTTGGGGCAGAAGAGTAGATAAGGGTGCCCATTAGTAAAAAGAGGTGGTGAAGAATATTTAGAGAAACTTCCGCAGAGTTATCTTTCAGGAGGATGATCTGAAGAACAAGATTACCTCCATGCATTTTCTTAGGGGGGAAAAAAAGAGTCCTGCTGAGAAATTTCGGCTAGATTGTAACATATTTCCCTGCTGTTGTCCCAAAGCTGCTTTTCAAAAGTCAGCTGGACTTTCTTGATCCAGTTGCCTTTTGAAAAGTATCTTTGGGACAGTCATGACCTGGATGGTTGAGAATCTTCATAGACCCTTTCCCTGCTACTGTTTATTGTTGCAATCTTGGGCTAATCAATTTGCATCTCTTGGTTTCCATGTGATACCTGTATGGCCTCATAATTGTAAGCAGAGATTACAATGGCCTCATAATTGGCCTCATAATTGTAAGCAGAGATTCTGGAAGTTCTAAAGACATTCAGAGTTAGCTTGGAAACATTTGTGAGAGCCGAGACATATAGAACAATTTACACACACTCTCTCTCTTTAGCATATTTTCCAATGCATTTGGGGAAGCTTTGATTGACCTTGGGAGAACTTCGTATTTTTTTTCCCATCAAATGCACATTGGAACAAAACATTAAGTATCCCTAAAGATTTATACAGTCAGGAATTGAACAGCTGTTTTATCCAGTTTATGCCCAACCTTATTATACTTTTTATAATTACATTAGCGGGAAGATTGTAGCATTAGATCTTTGTTTTCAATCCAGCATTTACTGCCTGGTTTACTAATTAGGATGTATTTAGCTAGCACCATTACTACGTGTGATACTTTGCAGAACTGTCTAGGCAGAAGAGCTCTGCTTCAAGGACTAGAAGTGGGTGTTAATATTGCTTAATTAGTAGTCCCTTTCAATTTTGTCAAATACACAAAATAAAAAGCAAGCAATAGGGCACACCCAGACGGATAAGATATAGTGGCTTAACTCCCACTGACTCCCAAAAGGGGTTTCTAAACTTTTTCACCTACATCCCTGCTGTTAGGCTTCCCTTTGCAAAAAAAAAAAAAAAAAACACAGATAGAGGGAGTCCTCGCATTACGACCACGATTGAGCCCAAAATTTCCATTGTTAAGTGTTACGTTGTTAAGTGAATCACTGTAGCTGTTAAGTTAGCATCTGAATTGTTAAGTGAATCGGGCTTCCCCACTTTGACTTTGCTTGTGAGAAGATCACAAAAAGGGATCACATGAACCCCGAGACGCTGCGAGCGTCATAAATAGGAGCCAATTGCCAAGCGTCCAAATTTTGATCACTTGATTGTGGAGGATGCTGCAGAGGTGGTAACTGTGAAAAACGGTCATAGGACACATTTTTCAGTAACTTTGAACGGTCATTAAATGAACTGTTGTAACTGTTGAGGAGTACTTGTACATGATGTCTCTAGGCCAGGGGTAGGCAACCTTGGCTCTTTTATGACTCGTGGACTTCAACTCCCAGAATTCCTGAGCCAGCCATGCTGAGGGGAAAGGGAGAGGTTTCCATGCTTAGCCATGCTGGCTCAGGAATTCTGGGAGTTGAAGTCCACGAGTCATAAAAGAGCCAAGGTTGCCTACCCCTGCTCTAGCCACTTTACTAGACAGGAGAAATCCTGTCTGTGATGAATTTACCACATAGGATATAAGCGCATGTAGTCCTCAACTTATGACCACAACTGACCCCAAAATTTCCATTACTAAATGAGACAGTTCATTTAGTGACTGTTCGAAATTACAGTAGCACTGAAAAATGTCACTTATGACCGTTTTCATGATTGCAACCACTACATGATTCCCAAGGTCACGTAATCAAAATTCAGTTGCTTGGCAACTGGTTCGTATTTATGACAGCTGCAGAGTCCCAGGGTCATGTGATCACCTTTAGTGATCTTCGGACAAGTAAAGTCACCGGGGAGACCAGATTCACTTAACAACCGTGTTACTAATTTAACAGCTGCACTGATTCACTTAACAACTGTGGCACAAAAGATCGTAAAATGGGGCAAAATTCACTTAACAACCGTCTCGCTTAACAGCAGAAATTTTGTCAGAAGCCGAGGACTACCTGTAGTTCTTTCCATGTATATGCTCTTAGTATTTACTCAACTTGTACATGTTTTCAACTTTGGTGCCTGATTTAATAGAAGACGGTTATCCTTTCAAGAGTACCTCAGAGGTCTCTTTTCTTCAAATAAGTGTACAACGGTTTTATTTTTTTTATTTTTTCCTCTGATTCTTTCTCTCTCTCTCTCTCTCTCTCTCTCTCTCTCTCTCTCTCTCTCTCTCTCTCTCTCTCTCTCTCTCTCTCTCTCGGAAGTTTCATGCCATTTACCTTTGCATTAGCATTTCCTATTGATTAGCATTTTTTTTCCTCAAAAAAAAAAAAAGTCTGTTTATTAAGCTCTTTTGTTTGTCTTTTCAAGAGCTGAAACAAAAGCCACCCAACCTTGCGAGGGACACATTTGCATGCGGTGAGCATTGCCCAAGGAAAAAGTAATTGCTAATGCATATTTATGTGGCACAAATTTGCCATTTGTTTATGCATAAAATTATCAATAGTGCAGGGCAGCCCAGCCGTAGAAAATGGTGACCTTTTTAGCTTAATAAATAGAAATCAACTGTTATTGTGAAGAGATCAGCCATTTATACTGTGTTGTGGGATGTTGCTGAAAAGAATGTAGATTGGGGCTGGCAATATCATTAAAAGGAAGGGCACTGACCTCTCTTGGTACAGTCTATTATACTTTTATCTAATAGGGGATAAATGACTCAGGTTGGAAAACAGATTGCAATCCACCCTCTACTCATACCCATGGCGGTGCTGAACAGAAAGCAAACGTATTACTAACATGTTAGGAGCCAATATGATATAGTGGTAAAGATGGTGGATTGGCACCGGGGAGAACCAGTTCTACTCACCTTCTCAACCACAGAAACTCAGTTGGCGTCTTAGAACCAATCATGGTCTCTCAAGCCAAGCATGAATGTGCTACAATAGTCAAAGTACTGATAGAAGAGAATATTTGTAGCTCGGCATTGAATTGTGGGGTCCTTGGTGCTCTCTGAGCTTGGTTGCTTTCTTGTAGATGTTTCATTACCCAGTTATGTAACATCATCAGTGCACTGATATATGTTACCTGGTTGGGTAATGAAACGTCTGCAAGAAAACAACCAAGCTCAAAGAACACCAAAGATCCCACAATAGTCAAAGTGTTGAATTAGGACTAGGAGACCCAGTTTCTACTGCCTCAGCCATAGAATGTCCATTGGTGATTTGGGGCCAGTTCCTCCTTCTTGCCCAAAAAACCTGGTGTGGTAATGGTGAAGGGATTGGACTCAGAGGGTGAGACCCAGTTTCTGGTCTCTCTTAGCCACAGAAGCTTATTGGGTGAGTTAGGGTCAGTCCCTCTTTCTCAGCCCAACTCAATTTACAAGAATTTTAGTGAAAATTAGGAGGAGGGACCACTTTATATTGCCTTGAGCTCTTGAATGAAAGACAGGATATAGAATGAATGAATGAATGAATCAATCAATCAATGAACGAATCAATTAATCAGTCATCCTACAATGATGTCTCTGTTGCAGATTACTTGTTTTGATAACTGATGTACTATTTAAACAGAGGCAAAAGGATATATCTAAATTTGTGAGGCCTAAAGCCCAAGGGTTAAATATAGTTTTTTTTTTACAAGATGCAAAGAAAAAAAAGGGGGGGGGATTGGGTTTACTGAAATTGCATTATGCAACGTCTGTCTTAGTCGGGATGATACAATGGGAGATTAGGGTGGCATGGATACTTGTGGTATGATAATGTCAAGGTTAATGCAGATATCAAAATTCATTATGTTCCATATAAAGAATATAGAATGGATCCAAACCAAGACTCAAAAACACCTGTCATGGCTCTCAGCACAAAGCATTTTTCAGGCAAAAAATAATAGGCAAAGATAAAGGGTTAACGTATCTTGAGATACCAGAACTGTGGAAAATTGCTATCCTGGGGTCTCCAGCCATCTGGAGCATAAATAGTTAACCTCTTGTTCTCTCCTTCTCTCGAAAGATTCCTTGGGACTGGTCTTCTTGCTGGGGTTTGGTCATTTTTGCAGCATCATCTCTATTCATTCAAAGACATGCAAACTTACCATTCTTCACCCAGAAGTCCAACCCTATGTTTTTCTGGTGATCTGCCATCTAAGTACTGAACAGATCCAAGAGTTTTTTGAGATCCACCAAGATCAGTGAGATACCGTCATCTGTTGTGACAAAAGTATCATGCGGTAAAAATAAAAACAATCGGCAAGCACAGCCCTGTTCCTTTCGCACATTAGCTAATTGGTGGTACAACGTGTTGTGGGAAACCTATCTATTGTCTTAGCGTTTGCAAATATCAGGGTATCACATTAAAACATAATATGTTATATTTGAACATAGCACATCACTGCAGTGAGACGTTGTGTTTTGTGACTCTTGATTTTTTTTTTCTAGAATGAAACAAGTTGTATGAAGCTAGTTGTTGAATTATCAGGCATTTGGGAATCTAGCTGAAATGTGCCAGACATTCTAGTTCATGTTTTATATGAAGCATATTAATCACTTCTCAAATATTTTGCAAAATAACAATAGGTCAAGTTTCCTTCAAATGTTGTTGTTTCCTTGTGATAATTGAGAAATCATGCATTTTCTTGACAGCATCGCAATTTCCATTGTCTTCTTCTGGGCTGCTTTTGAATTTCCTAGTGTAGCCTACAGGTGTAGCATTCTCACATGCAAATATGGGAGACCTAGCATAGCTTCAAATTTCAGACAAGATCAGCTAGGAGGCGTCCCTGTTGAAGCACAAGGCTAAATAATACTGTATAAAAATAAGAAAAGAGTGGCTACTATATTTGGGGAATGTTTGTTGTTGTTGTTAATTGCGAAGTCGTGTCCGACCCATCGCGACCCCATGGACAACGTTCCTCCAGGCCTTCCTGTCCTCTACCATCTTCTGGAGTCCATTTAGTGCTAATGGAAGAGCTATTGCATATTCCAACAGCTTGCCTCCAGAAGTTGTGGGTGCTCCATCACTGGAGGTTTTTAAGAAGACATTGGACAACCATTTGTCTGCAATGGTATATAGACTAAGTCTCCTGTTTGAGCAGGGGGTTGGGCTAGAAGACCTCCAAGGCCCCTTCCAATTCTCTTATTCTGTTCTAATTCTGTTCTGTTCAATCACAAACTAAATCACTACAGTATATTTGATCCTTCAAGAGAGTCCATGGAAAGGCTGAGCACAAATTCAGATGGGGAGAAATACCATGGATAGCTCCAAGACCGGAAGCCATGTTGGCAGAATGACACCATTTTTGTGATAAGACATGGGAATAAAGATACTGTTCTTACAGGAGGGAGCAGCAGAGATAATCTGGACTCAGGTCTGATTCAAGATTTATTTATTCTCTCCCCCTATAAACCTACAATATCTTAGAGAAGTGTCCAGCCTAGCCTTCTGACTAGATATGATTTTCTTTTTCTGCATAATCATTAAATGGTATGTCCTTACTTATACTGGACCCAGGTTAATATTAGGCCTCCCAAAGGACTAACCACACAGATAGAAAGTTGGCTATAAACCAATGTACAGTAAAATGATTGCTTGATTTTTAACATTTTGAACCACCCATGTCTGTCAGATAGACACATCTATTTATCTCCATCTCCATCTCCATCTATATCTATCTAGCGCTCTCTCTCTCTCTCTCTCTCTCTCTCTCTCTCTCTCTATATATATATATATATATATATATATATATATATATATATATATATATATATTGGTAATTAAACTGAATATATGATCCCTGGGTGCATCCATGCCAAACAAATAAAATAAAACGAACACCAGGGTAAAATAATCAAACTCTAGGAGTTTAATGTTACAGTACCAAACGCCAAGCTTTCGTCAGCATTCTGCTGACATC
>NW_015389171.1:0-5444 GCF_001527695.2 Protobothrops mucrosquamatus | reverse complement strand
CCTCTCTTATCTATCTATCTATCCTCCTCCTCTCTCTCTCTCTCCCTCCCTCCCTCCCTCTCTTATCTATCTATCTATCTATCTATCTATCTATCTATCTATCTATCTATCTATCTATCTATCTATCTATCTATCTATCTATCTATCTATCTATCTATCTATCTATCTAATTTAGAACCCTCCCATTTCTTTCACAGTGTACAAATACAATATTAAAAAAATAAAAACTGAATATAAAATCACTCTTCTCATGAACAGTCCATGTTTGCATAATCCTTTCTAAATTCAGCACTATTCATTTAGTCTTTGTGTCTAACATATTACAGAAATTACCACCTTGGAGTTGTATGATCCAAAATGCTAGTATTCTATAGGAGATTGTGCCCCCTTTCTTTGGATGTTCACACTGAACTATGGCAAGAAGGTATTTGAGTATGCCATCGCACATGAGAGGTTTCTGAGTCACCTTTTAACTCCTACCTACAATTAATCAGTGTTTATACTTAGGTGGATTCTCACACACTTTCACCCATCTGTGGGGTCACCAACTGAGGTCACAACGTGCCTAGCTAAAATATTTCTACAACTTGCAGAACTGTTGTGAAATAATTAAAGGTCCCAGGGAAATGGCTGACTTGGAGCCTGACTGAAAGACCTTTGGTGTAACAGAGGCCACCCGTCTTTGGAAATGAACCATCCCTGTTTGTTTGTTTTGATATGACAATTGTCAAAATTGAATGATGTTAAAAAGAGATGAATTCTGTAGACAAATATTGCTCTCAACAGGTGAAAGGGCAATCCATGAGCATCAGCTTTCAGCCTTGATAATTACAGTTTAGAAATAATCATGCTTATTTAAAAAATACCAAACCTTTTCAGAATCTATTTATCTATCTATCTATCTGTCTGTCTGTCTGTCTGTCCGTCCGTCCGTCCGTCCGTCCGTCCGTCCGTCATCTATCTATCTATCTATCTATCTATCTATCTATCTATCTATCTATCTATCTATCTATCTATCTATCTATCTATCTATCTATCTATCTATCTATCTATCTAGCTAGCTAGCTAGCTAGCTAGCTAGCTAGCTAGCTAGCTAGCTAGCTAGCTATCGTTATCTAGCTATCTAACTATCTAGCTAGCTATCGTTATCTAGCTATCTAACTATCTAGCTAGCTATCGTTATCTAGCTATCTAACTATCTAGCTAGCTCAGTGGTTCTCAACCTATGGGTCGGGACCCCATTTGGGGTCGATCGACCATTTCATGGGGGTTGCCAAGCAAGGCTGTCCGCCATTTTTTTTGTCCGCCATTTTTCCCCCCTTTTCCGGCGGGTGCCTTACCTCCCCTGGGCTGGGCCAGCTGGTGGTTGGCCTGCTCCGTCTCTGCCGCTTGCCAGCTACGCCTCGGCCGGCGCAGGGGGCGGAACCACGCATGCGCGACGCTCCCGGGCAGGGAAAGTCCTCGACTTATGACCGGTTGGGTAGTCCTCGACTTACGACCGGTTTAGTCCTCAACTTACGACCGGTTGGGGTCACGGCATTAAAAAGGTTGAGAACCACTGAGCTAGCTGATATTAATATAAATGTAAGAAGTTAGTGAATGCCAAGATTTAACTGGCATTTAGTCTCAGATAACATACTCATGAGAACAAACATTTCATGTGATTTCCATTATTTATGATCGCATTTTCCATGTCACGCTTTCCTAAATTGTTGTCTTCCAGATCGGTTGGGCTTTAAGTCCATGCTTAATTTCTCAATTTCTCTAACAGGCAGGCAACTTATCAAGAAATAAGTGTGCAACTTAATGAACCCCTTTGTTCTCCTTCAAGCGTTACCCCAGCGGTAATAATCTGTAATCCCAGTGGTAATAATCTGTGTATATGACAGTGGGACAGGGATTTTGAAGAAGCTCATTAATACCACCTAGGTCAGTGATGGCGAACCTTTTAGAGCAGTGTTTCTCAACCTTGACAATTTTAAGGCATGTGGACTTCAACTCCCAGAATTCCATAGCCAGCATTGCTGGCTGTGGAATTCTGGGAGTTGAAGTCCACATGCCTTAAAATTGTCAAGGTTGAGAAACACTGTTTTAGAGACCTAGTGCCCCAAAACCGCCTTGCCACTGCTCCGCCCCATCTCTCTTGCCTGCAGGGCCACCCATCACCCAGCAGGTCGCCCAGGCGGCCCAACAGCGTCATGGTGGCCACGCACTCTGTCCGTGCCCTGCAGCGTCATCTCTACGTGATGGGGCATGAGGGCGGAGTCTTGTCCCCGCTGCCCAGATGCCATGTCCTTGGCTGCGCTGCTCTGTGCAGGCTGCGCCCGGGGCAACTCTCCTCCGGGGGGGGCTGCTGGTGAGGAGAGGGCCACGGAGAGCGGTGGGGCTGGGTCGATGGCGTGCATGCCCACAGAGAGGGCTCTGAGTGCCACCTCTGGCACCCGTGCCATAGGTTTGCCACCACCGACCTAGGTGAAAAGATTGGAGCAGGTGAATTAGCATTCTCAGAAACATAAGTTTCCAACAAAGCAGCTCTGCCCAAGATTGGGAAAAAAGAGATTAAGAAAAGAGGTTCATGGATGGCCACCACCAACCAAATTGAAGCACTGAATTGCCTGAAAGGAGAAACTTATTTTTCATCTTCATCCTTGCTTTTAAAATGGGAAGGTCAACTTAGAATTGCTAAGAACATAATGGAGGTATATCACTTGCCTCGTGTTATCTTCCTTTGAGCTGGATCATCTTTAATCTTCTTTTCCAGTAAGTAGAATAGGAAGATACTAATATTAGCTGGCCTTGTAGTAAGTCCAAATCCTTGCAATCTCTGTAAAAATTAGGTTTTCACCATTAATGTGCCCACAGTAAACAATGACACTTGCAAGGGTGAATTCTGAAGCAGATGATAGCTTTAGGCTTTCTATGGAATGATTTGAGGGTAGTTGTTATTATTATTATTATTCGGGAGCTGGAGAGAAAGAAAACATGGTCATTGAAAAAATTACAACAAATTATTTGATGGTCCTTGAACTGAAGTCAGCTAAGAGCAAAATCTCAAATGGCCAGGCAGAGAAAGCACTGGCCATTTAATCCCACGGCTGCTCTTTAGCCAATCTAATCTAATCTAATAGAGAGTCCCAAACTTGTCATCGCAGAAGCTTCTGCACAATTAGATTGCAAATCTTTTGAGCTGGAGAACTTTTGCCTGAGGTTAAGTTGTCCATTCCACATAAATCTGAAGACGTGAACTACTTAGCTATACGGTTAATGCTTTCTTTCGATTTCATGTTTCATGTTATCTCTGGATGGATGGGAACCCTTGTTTGAACAGGAAGGATGGAAAGGGAAATTATTGACATTTTCTTGAGGGATTTCTTCTGAGTCTAGAAATTGGGACTCGGGACATGGAGTTATCCCACTCCCTCCCTGCTTTTCTTTGCAAGCAGAGTACAGGTGGTCCTTGACTTACAATCACAACGGAGCCCAAAATTTCTGTTGCTAAGTGAGACGGTTGTTAAGTGAACTTTGTCCCCTTTTATGACCTTTGGTCATGGTTCCGACAGATGAAACTCTTCAAAGAACTTCGAGGCATTGTTTACCTTAAATAATATTTATTCAAGAAGCATAATATCGGCACGAACATAATCGAAGCCAAAAACTGAATCCCCCCCCCCTTGAGCACATAGTATTAAAGCACAATTCCCTCCTCCAGTTAACAGTCATCAATCACATTCCCCAATTAGTTTAAAATGCGGGCTTTCCCTTCAGCTCTCCAGCCCACCAATTCTTATCATCTCTTATTTCAACAATCTTGAGTCTTACCCTAGGTCCAGTATTATTATGTCTAGCTCAGGGGTAGGCAACCTTGGCTCTTTTATGACTTGTGGACTTCAATACCCAGAATTCCTGAACCAGCCGTGCTGACTTAGGAGTTCTGGGAGCTGAAGTCCACAAGTCATAAAAGAACCAAGGTTGCCTGCCCCTGATCTAGCTGAACTTTCATGCACATCCCCCCCCTCCCCAGCATCATCTAACTCCAAAAGCGAAAATAAGAAAATGGCTACATCTCCATCTTTGTCAAAGCCAAAACATCTGATGTTAGCAGCATTGACACCTTTCTTGCCACAGTGATTAGGCCAGGGGTAGGCAACCTTGGCTCTTTTATGACTCGTGGACTTCAACTCCCAGAATTCCTGAGCCAGCCATGCTGAGGGGAAAGGGAGAGGTTTCCAAGCTGAGCCATGCTGGCTCAGGAATTCTGGGAGTTGAAGTCCACGAGTCTTAAATTAGCCAAGGTTGAGGAGCCCTGATATAGGGCAGGGGTGGGGAACCTTGGCTCTTTTATGACTTGTGGACTTCAGCTCCCAGAATTCCTGAGCCAGCCATGCTGAGGGGAAAGGGAGAGGTTTCCATGCTTAGCCATGCTGGCTCAGGAATTCTGGGAGTTGAAGTCCACGAATCATAAAAGAGTCAAGGTTGCTTACCCCGGGGTTAGGTGAATCACTTGTTGTTAAGTTAGTAACCTGGTTGTTAAGTGACTTTGGCTTCCCCATTGATTTTGCTTGTCAGAAGGTTGCAAAAGGCAGTCGCACGACCCTGGGACATTGCAACTGTCATAACTATGAACCAGTTTGCCAAACATCTAGATTTTGATCACGTGACTATGGGGATGCTGCAATGGTCGTGTGAAAAATGATCACAGGACCCTTTTTTCAGTGCCATCACAACTTCAAAGGGTCACTAAACTAAGCTAAAGGTTGCAAGTCAAAGAAGAGGTTAACTAGCCTGGTAACCAGCCCACAAGTTCGGAGAACAAATTTTCACCCTCATATATGTCAAGGTCACTTAGAAACCTCACCACATGGCTAATGCAAGAAAATAAAAGGAGTTAAGTATCCTGGATAGGACAGAAGAACATAAGCAAAAGAAGAGAGAGAAGGGGGGAGGGGGGAAGGAATTAAGATCTTATTTTCCCAGCTCATAACAACGCACTCTCATTTTCACTCTTGTAACTTGGTTAACAATTTCTCGATTCAGCGTTGAGAGCCTTTTTCGTCTTTGAACTATTTTATTTCTCAATAGCAAAGAATGTTGCCTTTTGTGTAGGCACCCCTAACAACAAAAACAACAACAACAACCACTTTCATTATTAAGGCCTCAAGACTGCATGCAAGGCAGAAATAATTCAACTATTATTTCTGGTGTAAAAGGTTTGTGAACAGCATCATTTCCCTAGAAGCTTTTTTCCCCAGTCTAATAACTTCCTGGAATAATGACTTAAAATGGTTTTTGAGAAAAGAAATGTTGTCCCATGTTAGGCAGGGAGGAAGTCTAATTTTGATTGGCTGTCAAGTCACTGCTTGGTTAAACTATAACTGCCTATGGAGTAGAAATATCCATGTTCTTATTCTGTTAAATAGTAATAATCATAATAATAATTCAAAAGC
>NW_015389170.1:46054-68980 GCF_001527695.2 Protobothrops mucrosquamatus | reverse complement strand
CTGCCGCCGCCGCCAGCCGGGGCATAATACGGTAAATAAATACGAGCATGGGGATCCACGTGTGAACGAAGCCCCACTCCCCCTCCCCTTTTGCTTTCGCTCTCGAGCCGGCGCTTTTTTTTTCTTGAAATTTCCCTCTTAAAATGAAGGTGCGTGTTATACGCCTGTGCGCGTTATACGCCGATAAATACGGTAGATAGATAGATAGATAGATAGATAGATAGATAGATAGATAGATAGATAGATAGATAGATAGATAGATAGATAGATAGATAGATAGACAGATAGATAGATAGATGTTGAGAGAGAGAGAGAGAGAGAGAGAGAGAGAGAGATACAGTGGTGGGATTCAAATATGTGAACAACCGGTTCTCTGTGTAGATGCCGCTTCCAGAAGTCCATTCTGGGCCTGGCAACAAAAAAATAGCTACCGGTTCTGCCAAACTGGTGCAAACCGGCTGAATCCCACCACTGGATAGATAGATAGATAGATAGATAGATAGATAGATAGATAGATAGATAGATAGATAGATAGATAGATAGGTAGGTAGGTAGGTAGGTAGGTAGGTAGGTAGGTAGGTGGACGGACGGACGGACGGACGGACGGACGGACGGACAGACAGACAGACAGACAGACAGATAGATAGATAGATAGATAGATAGATAGATAGATAGATAGATGTTGAGAGAGAGAGAGAGAGAGAGAGAGAGAGAGAGATACAGTGGTGGGATTCAAATATGTGAACAACCGGTTCTCTGTGTAGATGCTGCTTCCAGAAGTCCATTCTGGGCCTGGGCAACAAAATATTAGCTACCGGTTCTGCAGAACTGGTGTGAACCAGCTGAATCCCACCACAATATACTGTGTGAACTCTTAAGAAGGAACTGTCCTCACTCTCTTTCTCTCACACTTGATATCTGGGCTAAGTTTCCTCTTATTCCTCTTGAATGGAATCTTACCTTGGAATCCACTTCCTTACTACATTCCTCCTGTAGGCAGACTCTTGCCAGATGTATCTGCGTCTGTTGTGTTCTGTGGGAACTATTAGGCAGGGATTGTCTTTGCCCTCTTTCTCTGGCATGTAATATCCACGTTAAATTGCCTCTTATTCCTCTGGAATGCACCCCTCCCTTCTGGCGATCCAGCTCCTTAATACATTCCATCACAGGTGGCTATATAAATCTGTCATATCATTAAGTAAAAATAAAATAATGGCGAGAGGGTGTAGTTCCATCTGGTGCCTCCCAACCCCTTAAAGACTGTTGGATAAAACAAACCCTGGACCTACTAGGACCATCACCTGATTCCAGAAGGTCCTTACAGTATGTGAAGATTAAACCTTTGCACAAATAGTATTCCAAGTCAAAGAACAATCGCAGATTTACAATCATTTACAATCACAGATTTTTTTTTTCCCCAGTGACAGTTGTCCTCTCTTGCTTTTGAGTGACCAGCCGGAGACTAAATTTGATACAGCAGAAAAAGGCCAAGACAAATACAATTATTTCAGGATAAAAAAACTCAATTGCTTTACATTTGAAATTAAAAATTAATCAGTTGCAGTTTAACGCAATTACCATCGCCAGCCTGCACTTATTAAGCATGGAATCCTTCGGACTGATCGTTGTCAATTTTTGAAGGACCTCTGGAAGGAAAACCCAAGACTGAATTTCCGGATAGATGTTGCATATGTGAGGGCTTTCTTGTTATTGGTTGATTAAACATGCCTGTGATCCAGTCTTATTGTATCATTATCTTGGGTTGACTGTGTAGGTAGTAATGATAAGACATGCAGGTGTTAGTTCTTCAGGAACCTTCATTAAAGCAAGGCCCAGAAAGATCTTCTCTTGATACAAGAGTATCTTTTTTTCAAATCTCTCTCTCTCTCTCTCTCTCTCTCTCTCTCTCTCTCTCTCTCTCTCTCTCTCTCTCTCTCTCTCTCTCCCTATCTCTTTCACTCTTTCTCCTTCCCTCCCTCTCTCTCTTTCTCTTTCTCCTTCCCTCCCTCTCTCTCTCTGTCTCTCTCCCTCTCTCTCCCTCTCCCTCTCTCTCTGTGTGTGTTTGTGTATTGTGTGTCAGTTCTTCAGGAACCTTCATTAAAGCAAGGCCCAGAAAAACCTTCTCTTGATGCAAGAGTATTTTTTTCAAATCTCTCTCCCTCTTCCTCTCCCTCTCCCTCTCTCTCTCTCTCTCTCTCTCTCTCTCTCTCTCTCTCTCTCTCTCTCTCTCTCTCTCTCTCTCTCTCTCTCTCTCTCTCTCTCTCTCTCTCTCTCTCTCTCTCTCTCTGTGTGTGTGTGTGTGTTTATGTTTGTGTGTGTAGGGAGATTGTAGGGCAATTACAACAAGGAGTATTTGACGCTCTAGGATCAACGTCTCAACACCTCTGGCTTTGAAATGGTGGAGATTTATTTATTTATTTATTTTTAAAAATCCCTTCTTAAAAATATGCTTTTAAAATTGTGAAGGTACACAAGAGAGGTAAAGTTCCAGAAAAGAGAGAGGCGGGGAGAGAAGGCGAGGGGAAGGGGGAAGGGGAAGGAAGATAGAGGAAGGAAAGGGAGGGAGGGAGGGAGGGAAGAAAGAAAGAAAGAAAGAAAGAAAAAGAAAGAAAAAGAAAGAAAGAAAAAGAAAGAAAGAGAAAGAAAGAAAGAAAGAAAAAAAGAAAGAAAGAAAGAAAGAAAGAAGGGAGGGAGGGAGGGAGGGAGGAAAGGAAGGAAGGAAGGGAGGGATGAAGGAAAAGGAGGGAGGGACGAAGGAAGGAAGGAAGGAAGGAAGGAAAAGGAGGCAGGGAGGAAGGAAGGAAGGAAAGAAGGAAGGAAGGAAGGAAGGAAGGAAGGAAGGAAGGAAAAGGAGGCAGGGAGGAAGGAAGGAAAGAAAGAAGGAAGGAAGGAAGGAAGGAAGGAAGGAGAAGTGGGAAGGAGAGGGAGGAAAACATGGACAGACAGATCCTTATAACGAGAGCACAGAGATATATCTGAACTGTTATATCCTATTTTTCTTCTCTTGGAAATCCATTCCCCGTGACATGACGTGATGTTCTGCAGAATCGTAGACTTTGGGCTCTCTGTCATGTGTGCAGTGGTGAAATTATCAAGCACTAAGCAGCCAGTCTTTCTAAGCACCTGGGAAGGGAAGGCGCGGTGTTTGATTTATTATGACGAACTCCTTCGATTTATAACGATTTCTATATCAAGCGTCTGTCTTGAGGCGGTGTTCATTATTGCCCTTCAAGGCACTGTGTCATCTGAATTCCAGCAAAGGAACGCGGCTCACGCAGCAGCAGCCGTGCTTAACGGCGTAGGAGAGGGGAAGTTGTGCAAAACACTTGTCCAAACTTCTTACAAATTATTGCACGTACTTTACCGCTTCCCTCAGAAGCCCCCAGAGTATTCATGGCATGACATCATATTAAAAACTAGGTTATGCTGAAGACTGCAACCTGTTTGAGAAATATTAACTTTGCACAGATTCCAGAAGCAAATAAGCAACCATCTCTGCTAAAATCTAGTTCAGCGTGAGCGGAGTTCTCTCTGGTCCAAGTCCCGAACTAAAAATATGTTGACACCACGTCCAGAAGGAATGAGTAGCCTTCCTTCCTTCCTTCCTTCCTTCCTTCCTTCCTTCCTTCCCTCCATTGTTCCTTCCTTCCCTCCCTCTCTTTTCCTTCCTTCCTTCCTTCCTTCCTTCCTTCCATTGTTCCTTTCTTCCCTCCCTCTTTCTTTCTTTCTTTCTTTCTTTCTTTCTTTCTTCCTTCCTTCCTTCCTTCCTTCCTTCCATTGTTCCTTCCTTCCTTCCTTCTCTCCTTCTCTCCTTCCCTTCCTTCCTCCCTCCCTCCTTCCTTCTTTCTTTTCTTCCCTCCATTGTTCCTTTCTTCCCTCCCTCTCTTTTTCTTCCTTCTTTCCTTCCATTATCTTTTCTTCCCTCTTTCTCTTTCCTTCCTTCCTTCCTTCCTCCCTCCTTCCTTCCCTCCCTCCATTGTTCCTTTCTTCCCTCCCTCTCTTTTTCTTCCTCCCTCCCTCCTTTCTTCTTTCTTTCCTTCCCTCCATTGTTCCTTTCTTCCCTCCCTCTCTTTTTCTTCCTTCCTTCCTTCCTTCCATTATCTTTTCCTCCCTCCCTCTCTTTTCTTCCTTCCTTCCTTCCTCCCTCCCTCCTTCCTTCCCTCCCTCCATTGTTCCTTTCTTCCCTTCCTCTCTTTTCCTTCCTTCTTTCTTTCTTTCTTTCTTTCTTTCTTTCTTTCTTTCTTTCTTTCTTTCTTTCTTTCTTTCCTTCCTTCTCTCCTTCCCTTCTTCCCTCCCTCCCTCCTTCCTTCCTTCCTTCCTTCCTTCCTTCCTTCCTTCCTTCCTTCCTTCCTTCCTTCCTTCCTTCCTTCCTTCTTCATGTAGAACATTGAAACGTGCTGATGTAGAGTTAAGTCCTACCTATGGGCCTAAGATCCATCGATCCCCCCCCCATCTAATTTCTGCTGCTGTGACTCTGTAAAAATATTTATGGAACTGGGCTGCAACAAAGGATGAGTCGAAAATGCAACCGACTCTGAACTCTCCAACTTCAAATCAGATCCTTTCCTCCAGATCTTCCGGCGCACATATACTGTACACCTCGACTTGGCTAGTGTCCTGCTATTGCGTTGACATTTATTCCACGTTCCGCAGACTTGTGCCCCCCCCTTAGTCAAAGCTAATTAACACTTAATTGACTTCGCCAGCCTTCTCCCAGGCCTTTTCCGTCCCGGCCTGATCTCCTTCTGCACTTGGAGAGGGCGAGAGCCTTGGCAGGTGTCAAGAAAGGACAATGTGGGGAGGGGGGGAGGACCTTGGACCCCGATGCCTCCCCTCCCCTTTCCGCTGCAGCTAGGCAGGCGTACGTCCAAGCGAGGCATTCCGATCCACTGTCACCGCTAATGCGTTTTATTTAGCTAAAAGCACGGTTTACAGTAGCCGGAGCTTGACTGATCTGTTGATAAACACTAATCTTTTCCAGACGACCATTTCTCCATGTTAATTTCCCCTTCCTTTGGCAGGCCTGCCTGAGATGGGGGCCTATAAATAGTTTCCCCTGCCAGCGTCCTTTTAAAGTTATTAATGAGCCATCATGTTGAAAAGGTTGTGCGTTGGGGACAGGGCGTGCTTGACTGCGGTTCCTGACATTGATGGGTTAGCATTTAAAACCAGACTGTGATTAGATCCCGTTGGAAAGGAGAAAAGGGAAAAAGGGGCTTGTGGGGAGGGGGGGAAGAAGAGGAGGGTGGAGGGCACTTCAGCTCTGGCCACAGATTGGCGTTTGAGACTCATCAGACAACCTAATTTGGAATTAGGGGTTTTGGGTTTTTTTTCCCCCCTGCATCTAAGAATAACCATGAAGTTACTAAGTTAAGTATGAGTTCTTTCTGTGCTTTTAGTGTGTAAAGGATCAGTCATGAAAGTAATCACTTAGTGTGATATTTTTTGGATGTCTTGGGACCAATGAGAGAAGAAAACAGCCTAAACTTAACGTAGAACACCAAATAATACAGTTGAAAGGGACCTTGAAGGTCTTCTAGTCCAACCCCCTTCTCAAGCAGAAGAGCCTGTACCATTTCCGATAGGTGGCTGTCCAATCTCTTCTTAAAAGCCTCCAGTGATGGAGCACCTGCAACTTTTGAAGGCAGGTTGTTCCACTAGTTGATTGTTCTCACTCTCAGGAAATTTCTCCTTAGTTCCAGGTTGCTTTTCTCCTTGAGTAGTTTCCACCTGTTGCTTCTTGTCCTGCCTTCAGGTGCTTTGGACAATAGTTTGACACCTTCTTCTTTGTGGCAGACCTTCAGAATATTGGTACAGATATTGGAATGCTACCCTGTCACCCCGGCCCTTCTTTTTTTTCTAGACTAGACAAACCCAATTCCTGCAACTGTTCGTCATATGTTTTTGTCTCCAGCCTCTTAATAATCTTTGTCACTCTTCTCTGCACTTTTTCCAAAGTCTCAACCTCTTTTTTCAATGTGATGAAACAAAACTGGATGCGGTATTCCAGGTGTGGCCTTACTAAGGCTTTGTAAAATGAGGTACATCCTGTAGGTGTCATTAGGTCTGTCATAATCCTGCTGTCTTTTTCTTTGCCATGATCTGTCATATCCTTAAGTGGAAGCATTAACGTTTTCTCATAACACTGGACATTTAGAATCATGGAAAAAGATTTGATGTGGCCTAAAGTTGGAATAGTTGGGCCTCCTGCATCCTTTGTTATAATCTTTTGTTATATTACTTTATTATATTACTTTGTTGTTTGTATGTACACTGAGAGCTTATGCACCAGAGACTAATTCCTAGTGGGTCCAATCATACTTGGCCAAAAAAGAATCTTCTCTTCTCTTCTCTTCTCTTCTCTTTTCTTCTCTTCTCTTCTCTTCTCTTCTCTTCTCTTCTCTTCTCTTCTCTTCTCTTCTCCTCTCTTCACTTCACTTCTCTTCTCTTCTCCTCTCTTCTCTTCCCTTCTACTCTACTCTACTCCTACCCTTTCCTTTCCTTTCCTATCCTATCCTATCCTATCCTATCCTATCTTATCCTATCCTATCCTATCCTATCCTATCCTATCCTATCCTATCCTATCCTTGTGTGTCCAATCACACTTGGCCAAAAAAGAATATTCTATTCTATTCTATTCTATTCTACTCTACTCTACTCTACTCTACTCTACTCTACTCTACTCTACTCTACTCTACTCTACTCTACTCTACTCTACTCTACTCCTATCCTTTCCTTTCCTTTCCTTTCCTTTCCTATCCTATCCTATCCTATCCTATCCTATCCTATCCTATCCTATCCTTGTGTGTCCAATCACACTTGGCCAAAAAAGAATATTCTATTCTATTCTATTCTACTCTACTCTACTCTACTCTACTCTACTCTACTCTACTCTACTCTACTCTACTCTACTCTACTCTACTCTACTCTACTCTATTCTACTACACTACACTACACTACACTCTATTCTTTGGGGAGTTCAAAAATGTGAAACAAAGCCTTTCCCACTCTTTGTGAGCTACCTTAATATTTGTCTATTGGTTTCCAAAATTCCAAAAGGTGCTGACTCTTCAACACAGAATCTGTTGATCACAAGGGGGCAGCAATGGTGTAAGTACTGGGTTTATTTGGCATTGTTTCTTTGTCTACGACTCTGTCGGTTCTTTGTCTAAAAAGTTGCTAATCTGAAGCTGCTTTCTTGGGTCTCTCCTCCCGGCGCAAAGCACCTTGTCTCTGATCGTCTATCCGGGTGGTGTGAAGTTAGCTAGGTGTTCAGTTCTCTCCATTGTTATAATGCATTTCCTGTGAATCATTCTGCTTTCTGTTAGATCTAGGTATAGATAAATATAGATGATATAGATCAGTGGTGGCAAACCTGTGGCACGGGTGCCAGAGGCGGCACTCGGAGCCCTCTCTGTGGGCACACGTGCCGTTGCCCCAGCCTTGCCTCCCCCCACAACTCCCTCCTCACCAGCAGCCCCCCTGGAGGAGAGTCGCCCCCGAGCGTGGCCCACACGAAACAGTGCAGCCAAGGACATGGCAGCCAGGCAGTGTAGACAAGACTCTGCCCTCATGCCCCAATGTGCACAGTTGATGCTGCAGGGCACGGGCAGAGGGCGTGGCCGCCATGGTGCTGCTGGGCTGCCTGGGCGATCTGCGGTGGGCCCTGGAGGCAGTGAGTGGCCCTGTGGGCAGGCAGGGTGGGGCGGGACGGGATGGGGGCGGGGCAGGGGTGGGGTCAGTTTTGGGGCACTCGGTCTCTAAAAGGTTTGCCATCACTTATATAAAGATATAGGTTTCCCTATAGGTGCTGCTCATCTCCGTTTCTTAGCCAAGGGATCCAAAGTTGTCTGAAGACTTTCTGTGATTATGTGGCCAGAATGACATCACACTACATATGTTGATTTCCTTCATGGATTTCTATCCTCACTCTATCTCTTCAAAGCAACTGTGAGAGGGACCTCGGAGTCCTAGTGGACAATCACCTAAATAGGAGCCAGCCGTGTGCTGCAGCTGCCAAAAGAGCCAACACAGTGCTAGGCTGCATGAACAGAGGGATAGAATCAAGATGACGTGAAGTGTTAATACCACTTTACAATGCCTTGGTAAGGCCACACTTGGAATACGGCATCCAGTTTTGGTCACCATGATGTAAAAAAGATGTTGGGACTCTAGAAAGAGTGCAGAGAACATCAACAAAGATGATTAGGGGACTGGAGGCTAAAACATATAAGGAATGGTTGCTGGAATTGGGTATGTCTAGTCTAATGAAGAGAAGGACGAGGGGGGACATGATAGAAGTGTTCCAGTATCTCAGGGGCTGCCCCAAAGAAGAAGGAGTCAAGCTCTTCTCCAAAGTGCCTGAAGGCAGGACAAGAACCAACGGATGGAAACTGACCAAGGAGAGAAGCAACCTAGAACTAAGGAGAAACTTCCTGACAGTGAGAACAATTAATCAGTGGAACAACCTGCTTCCAGAAGCTGTAGGGGCTTCATCAATGGAGGCTTTTAAGGAGACTGGACAGAGATTTGTCTGAAATGGTATAGGGTCACCTGCCTGAGCAAGGGCTTGGACTAGATGACCTCCAAGGTCCCTTCCAACTTTTATTATTATTATTATTATTATTATTATTATTATTATTGTTGTTGTTGTTGTTGTTGTTGTTGTTGTTGTATTCTATTCTATTCTATTCTATTCTATTCTATTCTATTCTATTCTATTCTATTCTATTCCAATCTAACCAAGGAGAGAAGCAACCTAGAACTAAGGAGAAACTTCCTGACAGTTAGAACAATTAACCAGTGGAACAACCTGCCTCCAGAAGCAGTGAATGCTCCAACCCTGGAATTTTTTAAGAAGAGACTGGACAGCCATTTGTCTGAAATGGTATAGGGTTTCCTGTCCGTGCACGGGGTTGGACTAGAAGATCTCCAAGGTCCCTTCCAACTCTGTTATTATCATTATTATCAATAATAATAATAATAATAATAATAATAATAATAATAATAATAATAATAATAATGGAACAGAATTATTAATGAAAGGGTGCCAAAGGAGAGGCATCATGAAATGTGAATGACAAAAATTAAAATATTTTTTTAAATTATTTTAAATAATTAAATTGAATTGTTGAATTGTCCCGTGGTGAGTTGGACACTCCCAACACCAAGTATTTTTACATTACATTTTACATTTGAGGTAGCTGGGCCAAGGGAGGGAGAGTGACTCCCAAGATACTCATTGAGTTTCCTTGGCTGATGATGAACTAGAACTTGAACCATCCTTATCCTAGTTGAGCGCTATTACCACTGCACCGCACTGCCTCTGTCCATCCGACTTTCATCTTTCACAACCATGCAAATATCAAGGTGAATAATCCAACGAAAGTACCAGCTGGACTCAGAAAATGCTTCCTACGCCCTTTCCGTGCTTCCCTTTATTTGTTCCCTTTAATTATAAAGGATGAAAACCTAAAAAAAAAAAAATTTACTCGGTGGGTAAGTGACATGAAGGGAATTCAATAACGGGAAAAGGGACATAATTTCGATTGCTTGCTTTCGCTATTAAGCCCTCTGCAAAGACTTTATGGATGTTTTAATGCGTACCTGCTAGAGTTGCTGGATAATGAAAATCTCATTCAAGCAGTATAAGCAATGTCTTGCACAGTAAGGTCACTTCCATTTGTTCACATTATGGTCCTGGAAGGGAAAAAGAGTTTGTTTTTTTTTAAAGTAGCATTTTATTTGGAAAATAAGGGAGAAAAGATCTGGACACAGCCGACTGTCAAGAGTTGTGACATCTCATTCCTTGAAAATGATGTGCCTAGGTTGCCAAAAGTTATTGGGAAAAAAAATAGTTTACATACAAGGAAAAAGCTACCACTTCTTCCTCCCCTCCTCCTCCTCCTCCTCCTCCTCCTCCTCCAATAATAATAATAATAATAATAATAATAATAATAATAATAATAATAATAATAATAATAATAATAATAATAATAAGCACCTTAGATGCAATCCCAAAACAACTGAAGCACCACTTGAACACCATTGGCATTCACAAATTCGCCATTAGTCAATTGCAAAAGGCAGCCTTACTAGGAACTGCCTCCATCCTGCAATGATATCTGTAATACCATCAAACATCCACATCTGCCTATCCCAGGTCCTTGGGAAGGACTCGATAGGTAGACAAAAATGCCAAACCAAGTTTGAACATCTGGTTGACTGTATGATGAATAATAATAATAATAATAATAATAATAATAATAATAATAATAATAATAATAATAATAATAATAATAATAATAATGTTGGAAGGTACCTTGGAGGTCATCTAGTCCAACCCCCTGCTTAGGCAGGAAACCCTATACCATTTCAGACAAATGGCTGTCCAGTCTCTTCTTAAAAACTTCCAGTGTTGGAGGATTCACCGCTTCTGGAGGCAGGTTGTTCCACTGGTTAATTGTTCTAACTGTCAGGAAATTTCTCCTTAGTTCCAGGTTGCTTCTCTCCTTGATTAGTTTCCATCCGTTGCTTCTTGTCCTGCCTTCAGGGGCTTTGGAGAATAGCTTGACTCCCTCTTCTTTGGGGCAGTTCCTGAGATATTGGAATACTGCTATCGTGTCCTCCCTCGTCCTTCTCTTCATTAAACTAGACAGACCCAATTCCAGCAACCGTTCCTTATATATTGAAGTTTGAAGTTTGAAGTTTTGAAGTTACAGAAAGTCAGATCCTCTTTGAACATATGGGGGGTGGGTGGGGGAGAGATACGTAATACCAGTAGCAGATTGACAGTGGAATCAATGACCCAGCGATATGGTAGACTTCCTGTCACTGAAAACATCCAGTTGGAGGCTAGACAACCGAATGCCAGAGCTGCTTTAATTGGAATTTCTGCAAAACAGAGGTTGGATCCAACGGCCTTTGTTATCCCTTCCTAGTCTGGGATTCTACCAAGGTAGGTATCAAACCAGCGAACCCAGCAGAGAATATTTCTTAGCAAACAGCTATGCCAAGAACATGCCAGGGTGAACAGCTGTGCCTGGAATATAAAGCATGTGCATCAGGTTACGTCCTGCAACCAAGAGGAGAGAAGAAGCCTCTGGTAGAGAGGAGACAGCTTCTTGAGATAACAAACAGTGCCGAGATAACAAACAGTGCTAAGATAGAGAGCCGGAAGGTCATAAGCTGGACAAACAGAACCGTGAACTGGAAATCATGTTACATACATCAGGGGTCCCCAACCTATGGTCCACGGCCCACTGCCAAGCTGTGGCCTATTAGCCACCGGGCCATGGGACAGGCTGGCCAGTGTGCTCACATATGTGGATGCTGGCCAGCCTGTCCCGCGGCTCAGTAGCCAGTAGGCCATAGTCCAGCAGTGTATGTGCACACTCAACTTCCCTCGCCCTAGAGCCCGCAGACATGTTAGCGCATGTGCGCAGGGCTAGCAGCGGCAGTGGCTAGCGCCTGCGTGCCTCCACAAATGGGGCCACTAGTGTGTGTGTGGGTTGCACAGCCCTTTTGCCCATGCATGCTAGCGCCTCCATGCTACTGACGTGCAGGTTGCACTGCCCGTTGCACGACTAGCCTCGGTAGCAGCTAGTGCCTGCGCATATGCACAAACGGAGCTTCTAGCACAGTGCGGGTACGCGTGGCCCCACTCGCATGTGCGTGTGTGCACGTGCAAATTTCCTAGCTGCTCCCTTTCCCTCTGGGCTGCCAGCATAAAAAGGGTGGTGACCTCTGATATACATGATGAGCTGCAGAGCAAATCCATTTTCAGAAGGGACTTCAAGTGAAAAGTGTGGAACTTTTTCAAATAGAGTAGATAGAGAGAGAGAGAAATAGGAATAGGAATAGAGATAGAGATAGAGATAGATAGATAGATAGATAGATAGATAGATAGATAGATAGATAGATAGATAGATAGATAGATAGATGATAGATAGATAGATAGATAGATAGATAGATAGATAGATAGATAGATAGATAGATAGATAGATAGATAGATAGATAGATAGATAGATAGAAATAAGAATAGGAATAGGAATAGGGATAGGGAGAGAGAGAGAGAGAGAGAGAGAGAGAGAGAGAGAGAGAGAGAGAGAGAGAGAGAGAGAGAGAGAGAGAGAGAAGAGAGAGAGAGAAAAAAAAGAGAGAGAGAGAGAGAGAGAGAGAGAGAGAGAGAGAGAGAGAGAGAGAGAGAGAGAGAGAGAGAGAGAGAGAGAGAGAGAGAGAGAGAGAGAGAGAGAGAGAGAGAGAGACAGAGAGACAGAGAGACAGAGAGAGAGACAGATAGATGTTTTCCCTGTCCGATCATGTCCAAAGGTGAATGGAACACGTGACCTTCCCACCAAAGTGGTACCTATTTTTCTACTCGCATTTGCGTGCTTTCGAACTGCTCGATGGGCAGGACCTGGAGCAAGTAAAGGAAGCTCACCCCTTTGCAGGAGCTTGGGTCTCAAACCCGGGCTGTTAGCTCTCCAGCTGACAAGTTCAGCATCTTTAGCCACTGAGCTATCAACAAACAAACAAACAAACGACAACAAACAAACAAACATGAAATGGGCCCATTCGTTGAACTAAATGAGGCATCTTATGCAGGTGCAGATCATCTATCACTTCGAGGAAGATCTATCACGCGCTCACTCCCGTTTTGCTTAGAAGGGGAAAATAAAAAGAGAGGAGGGGGGGAGGACGTAGGTCTACGACACTCATTGGATGAGTTGAATGACTTGAGTGAAATGAAATTCGGTTCCAAGCTGCTTGAAAAGGATTGCCCGATAATACCAATCCCTGAAGATATTTTCTCTACGTGCGCGAAGGATTCATTTTCTGTGCAAAAACATTTCATAGAGTTCCAGGTCACACTTCACTGCCTCTTATTCTGAGAAGCATCTGTCTAAGCCACCGGCTAAAAACTTTCTAAAACATGTTGCATTATACATGACTGTTGACTTTCAGCACATGTCTCCAAAAACTCAGACTTCCAAGGAATGTGTTCCCTTCCACTCCTCGCCAAGATGGGTCATCAGAATTCTTGGCTTCTAGGACCATTGTCTAGACAATAGGACAGGCCTTCATAAGTTTGTTCAGCTTTTTTTTTTAATTTGTTTTTATAATCAACTCTGGCATTTCAGTGCCTCTCCAAAAGGATAAAGTCAAATTTTGTCTGCGCACTTTTGAGTTTTCTGTTGGCAGCTGATGAAATGAAGTGGGAAATAACAGAAGTTCTGGAGTCTCTCTGGAATGATGTCCAGAAAAGAAATGGTGACCTTCGTTATATCTCAGACGGTTTTCTATTTTTCATAAGATGGCCCTTATGTTGGATTAATGCTACACCCTGAAGCAAAGGTGCTTTTCTGAAAGGCAGGTGGAGTATCTTGGTTTTTTCTTTGAAAACATTTTGCTTCTCCTCCAAGAAGCTTCTTCTGAACAACTGAAGAAGTTACTTGGATGAGGAGTTCTTCAATTCTTCAGCAGAAGAACTAAAGAAGCCTCTTTGGATGAGGAGTTCTTCAACTCTTCAGCAGAAGAACTGAAGAAGCTCCTTGGAGGAGGAGTTCTTCAGTTCTTCAGCAGAAGAACTGAAGAAGCTTCTTGGATGAGGAGTTCTTCAATTCTTCAGCAGAAAAACTGAAGAAGCTTCTTGGATGAGGAGTTCTTCAATTCTTCAGCAGAAAAACTGAAGAAGCTTCTTGGATGAGGAGTTCTTCAGTTCTTCAGCAGAAGAACGGAAGAAGCTTCTTGGATGAGGAGTTCTTCAATTCTTCAGCAGAAGAACTGAAGAAGCATCTTTGGATGAGGAGTTCTTCAATTCTTCAGCAGAAGAACTAAAGAAGTTTCTTGAATGAGGAGTTCTTCAATTCTTCAGCAGAAAAACTGAAGAAGCTTCTTGGATGAGGAGTTCTTCAATTTTTCAGCAGAAGAACTGAAGAAGCCTCTTTGGATGAGGAGTTCTTCAATTCTTCAGCAGAAAAACTGAAGAAGCTTCTTGGATGAGGAGTTCTTCAATTCTTCAGCAGAAGAACCAAAGAAGCTTCTTGAATGAGGAGTTATTCAATTCTTCAGCAGAAGAACTAAAGAAGTTTCTTGAATGAGGAGTTCTTCAATTCTTCAGCAGAAGAACTGAAGAAGCTTCTTGGATGAGGAGTTCTTCAATTCTTCAGCAGAAGAACTAAAGAAGTTTCTTGAATGAGGAGTTCTTCAATTCTTCAGCAGAAAAACTGAAGAAGCTTCTTGGATGAGGAGTTCTTCAATTTTTCAGCAGAAGAACTGAAGAAGCCTCTTTGGATGAGGAGTTCTTCAATTCTTCAGCAGAAGAACCAAAGAAGCTTCTTGAATGAGGAGTTATTCAATTCTTCAGCAGAAGAACTAAAGAAGTTTCTTGAATGAGGAGTTCTTCAATTCTTCAGCAGAAGAACTGAAGAAGCTTCTTGGATGAGGAGTTCTTCAATTCTTCAGCAGAAGAACTGAAGAAGTTTCTTGGATGAGGAGTTCTTCAATTCTTCAGAAGAAGAACAGAAGAAGCTTCTTGGGTGAGGAGTTCTTCAATTCTTCAGAAGAAGAACAGAAGAAGCTTCTTGGGTGAGAAGCAAAACATTTTCAAAGAAAAACCCAAGGAAGTCCAGATGCCTTCCTTTTGGAAAAGTATCTTGAGCTGGATGATTGAGAATCTCAGCGGACACTACACACTGTAAGTCAAATTACCTTTGAAGAGGCTTTGGAAACTGCAACTAAGCCAGAATTTAGCTATGATAATGGATTAATGACTTATAAGTAGGGTCAGTCTATGTATTTTTTTGGGGTGGGGTGGGAAATCACCTGTTAATGGTTAGTTTCAGGACCCAATGTAAAGTATAGGTGATCCTTTGTAAACCTTCAAAGAATTTTAGTCAAGGACCTCTTTGGAATTATCTACAGGTAGTTCTTGATTCACAACCACAAGTTAAGTCCAAAATTTCTGTTGCCAAGTGGTTAAATAAATGTTGCCCCATTTTACAACCTTTCCTGCTACCCTTGTTAAGTGAGGCTCTGCCGTTGTTAAGTTGGTAACATGGGTTGTTAAGAGAACCTGGCTACTTCATTGACTTTGATTGTCAGAAGGTCACATCCCTTAACAGAGGTATAGAATCAAGATCACGTGAAGTGTTAGTATCACATTATAATGCCTTGGTAAGGCCACCCTTGGAATCCTGTATCCAGTTTTGGGCACCACAATGTAAAAAAGATGTTGAGACTCTAGAAAGAGTACAGAGAAGAGCAACAAAGATGATCAGGGGACTGGAGGCTAAAACATATAAGGAACGCGTGCTGGAATTGGGTATGTCTGGTTTAATGAAGAGAAGGACGAGGGGGGACATGATAGCAGCCTTCCAATATCTCAGGGGCTGCCACAAAGAAGAGGGAGTCAAGCTATTCTCCAAAGCGCCTGAAGGCAGGAGGACAAGAAGCAACGGATGGAAACCAATCAAGGAGAGAAGCAACCTAGAACTAAGGAGAAACTTCCTGACAGTTAGAACAATTAACCAGTGGAACAACCTGCCTCCAGAAGCTGTGAAAGCTCCAACACTGGAAGTTTTTAAGAAAGACTGAACAGCCATTTGTCTGAATTGGTATAGGATTTCCTGCCTGCGCAGGGGGTTGGACTAGAAGACCTCCAAGGTCCCTTCCAAGTTTATTATTATTATTATCATTATGTGCACCAGCCAGATTCAACACCAATGGATGTGTTCAGCATGGAGACAAGCTACATTGTTCATGAACTAGAGTGGAACACTCTGAATTCAAAGGGAAACAAAACAAAAGAACTCTTAAGTGCTAATTAAGTACTACAAAACATGGTGGAAGCATGAGGGATTCAAACTTTTTTTTAAAAAAAGAAAGAACAAAGCACTCAATATGTTTGGCCTTGAGAGATGAATTTGCCAGTTAGGCTTTTTTTCCACATCTCAAAATTTCAAAGTTTTTTTGATATCTTCTTTTGTTTTGGTTCTCTAAAGCAGCAGAAGGCGAGACAAGAAACAATGGTTGGAAACTAAACAAGGCGAGAATCAACCTATAACTAAGGATAAATTTCAAGGCCTGGAGACTAAAACATGTGAAGAACAGCCATGGGACTTGGGTTTAAAGAAAAGAAGAAATAGGGGAGACATGATAGCAGTCTTCCAGTATTTGAGGGGCTGCCACCCAGAAGAGGGGGTCAAACTATTCTCCAAAGCGCCTGAAGGCAGGACAAGAAACAATGGATGGAAAGTAATCAAGGAGAGAAGCAACCTGGAATTAAGGAGAAACTTCCTGACAGTGAGGACAATTAACCAATGGAACAGCTTGCCTCCAGAAGTTGTGGGTGCTCCATCACTGGAGGTTTTTAAGAAGAGGCTAGACAGTCACTTGTATGAGATGGTATAGGTTCTCCTGCTTGAGCAGGGGGCTGGACTAGAAGACCTCCAGGCACCCTTCCAATTCTGTTATTCTGTCATTATACAGTATGCATGTTGGCAGGGAGTTCCTAGGGCAGGTGAAACTTCTTCCAAAACTGGTTTCCTTCTTAACCCTCTAAGGTCCTCTGAAATTTAGTCACCCAGTATTTTTCTACTTTTCCAGGCTAATTCTTTCAAAATCTTTTCCACCTTATGCTTCCTGAGTTAATTTCACCTGGATGTCCTTCAAAAGGAGCAGTGGTGGTGCAGAAGTTAGAATGAAGTATTGCCAGGCTGAATCTGCCCACTGCCAGGAGTTTATTCCTGACCCGCTCAAGATGGCGTCAGGTTTCCATCCTTCCCAAGTCAATAAAATGAGGACCCAGATTCTTGGGGGGGGGGGCAATATGCTGACACTTAAACCACTTAGAGAGTGCTGTAACGAACTAGGGCAGGGGTGTCAAACTCAATTTCATTGAGGGCCGCATAGCATTGCGGTTGCCCTTGGGGGGGCGGGGGTGTGTGGCTAGAGTGGGTGCAGCCTACTAGGTGGGCATGGATGGAGTTGGTGTGGCCTACTGGGTAGGCATGGCCAGCTCAACATTGTTTGCGTCAAGGGTGCCTGTGGGGGCTGGGCAGGAGTGGGACAGATCTGGGGGTCTCTGGCAGAAGGGGGTGGGACCGGGGCAAGCGCCAAGGCATGGTCCATTTCTTCATTCCTCACAAAGGGTGACCCCTCCCCAGCATGCACCCAGGGGGCGGGGTTGACACGGCAGGAGCTGGTTCCTCGCTGTTTCCAGTTGGCCTTGTGGAGCTAAGACTGAATGCGTTTCAGCATAGATGGCCACCACAAAATTGTACATTGGCTCCTGGCTGGCCTGGGCCAGGGCCAAGGCAGTGGGGGCCATTCTCTCATTGTTTCCAGGATGGCTTCAAGGGGCCACATGAAACCACTTCATGGGCCGCATCTGGCCCCCGGGCCTTGTGTTTGACATGTCTGAACTAGGGAGTGGCATATACTGTAAGTCTAAGTGCTATTGCTAAGTGCCAAAATCAAGTGGCATAGTTGAGATGCTTGCTTGACCATCCATACTCCTTAAGAACCCACCTCTTCTTTTTTCTCATTAGACTTCTTTCAGACTTCCATTCTTCCTCTTTCATGCCTCATTTGTTTGGAAGAAGAGATTTTTTTCCATCTGATGGATGTGGCAAGTCTTCAATAGTCCTCCAGGATTTCAAGTATCAATCGATGAGAATAGATTGGGACCTTGGAAGGGACCTTGGAGGTCTTCTAGTCCACCCCTGCTCAAGCATGAGACCCTATGCCATTTCAGGCAAGTGGCCGTCAAGTCTCTTCTTAAACTCCTCTAGGGATGAAGCACCCAGAACTTCTGAAGGCAACTTCTGATCCACTGGTTAATTGCTCTCACTGTTAGGAAATTTCTCCTTAGTTCCAGGTTGCTTCTCTCCTTGATTAGTTTCCAACCATTGTTTCTTGTCCTGCCTTCTATATATAACGTGCCCCCCCCCCTACTCTTTAGTCCCAAAGGTGCTTTTTTTCCAAAAGACAATTGGACTTTCTTGGGGTCTTTTTTGTTTGAAAACATTTCACCTCTCATCCAAGAAGCTTCTCTAATTTCAGTATTCTAAAGGTAGCAGGCATAGCTACCTTATTCCTTTAAAAAAAAAAAAAAAAATAAGAGTGAAAAAGAGTAATATCCCATTAACGAAGGAAGAAAATGCATAATAAAGACTATTTCTAGTTATGTATGACCGGCTTGGCAATATGCAACAATAATTGATATGGACTGTTAAATAAAATAATTACAAGGGGAGTGGGGGCTTTTGAGGAATGTGATTTTAGGAGAAGGGGAGAGACAGAGAATAGAATAGAATAGAATAGAATAGAATAGAATAGAATAGAATAGAGAATGGTATGGTATGGTATGGTATGGTATGGTATGGTGTGGTGTGGTGTGGTGTGGTGTGGTGTGGTGTGGTGTGGGGTGGGGTGGGATGGGATGGGATGGGGTGGGATGGGATGGGATGGGATGGGATGGAGTAGAGTAGAGTAGAGTAGAGTAGAATAATAGAATAGAATAGAATAGAATAGAATAGAATAGAATAGAATAGAATAGAGCTGGAAGGGACCATGGAGGTCTTCTAGTCCAGCCCCCTGCTCAAGCAGGAGGTCCTATACCATCTCAGTCAGCTGTCCAGTCTCTTCTTAAAAATCTCCAGCGATGGAGCGCTCACGATTTCTGGAGACAAAGCTGATCCATTCGTTGATTGTTCTCCCTGTCAGGAAGTTTCCCCTTAATTTTAGGTTGCTTCTCTCTTTCATTAGATTCCATCCATTTTTTCTTGTCCTTCCCTCTGGTGCTCTGGAACGAAACTAGTGCAATAATTGCAACCTGACACTGTAGTCCGTTTATTGATGCACAGACCCAAGTTTGATTTAACTCAACCTCCATTAGTCCCCTTGCCATTTTCATAGCTCTTGCTAAATTACAATTGCACGCTCGCAGCCTTTCTGGATTACGATTGGATCCAAACCGATAAAGATGTTATTTAATATTGTGTCCGTTTTTAGAGGGGGTTGGTGGGTTGGTGGGTTGATTCGTGCAGCTCATGCAAAAGAATTAAGGGCTGTCGTGCTTTTTTTCCTTCTTTTTTGCATACAATGGTACAATCACCCATTGAGAAGGAAATTAGATTCTATGGGGGGAAACCGCACAGACATCCAGAATTGTTCCATTTTTAATAAGAGCTCTGTACTCCAAATTGAGTTCCCCACCAATGTTTAATGTTAATAGATAAAGGAAGCAGCAGGAGATTGGGGCAAAGAGAAGGAGAGGTGAAACTGACTCCAGGACTATGATTTGGGATATCGGTTGGATGCAAAAATAGTATTGCAATTCCAGTTGATGTATTTCTTGCTTTATTTTAACCCTCAACTTTATTTTAACCCACGATGTAAAAAAGATGCTGAGACTCTAGAAAGAGTAAAGAGAAGAGCAACAAACATGATTAGAGGTCTGGAAGCTAAAGCATATAAGGAATGGTTGCTGGAATTGGGTCTGTCTAGTTTAATGAAGAGAAGGACGAGGGGGGACATGATAGCAGTCTTCCAGTATCACAGGGGCTGCCCCAAAGAAGAGGGAGTCAAGCTATTCTCCAAAGCGCCTGAAGGCAGGACAAGAAGCAATGGATGGAAACCAATCAAGGAGAGAAGCAACCTAGAACTAAGGAGAAACTTCCTGACAGTTAGAACAATTAACCAGTGGAACAACCTGCCTCCAGAAACGGTGAATGCTCCAACACTGGAAGTTTTTCAGAAGAGACTGGACAGCCATTTGTCTGAAATGGTATAGGGTTTCCTGCCTGAGCAAGGGGTTGGACTGGATGACCTCCAAGGTCCCTTCCAACTTTATTATTATTATTATTATTATTATTATTATTATTATTGTTGTTGTTGTTGTTGTTGTTGTTGTTGTTGTTGTTATTATTATTATTATTATTATTATTATTATTATGGATCATCGCACAGTCAGCCAGATGTTCAGACTGGATTCGGCATTTTGTCTACCTATCGAGTCCTTAACAAGGACCTGGGATAGGCAGATGTGGATGTTTGATGGTATTACAGATATCGTCGCAGGATGAAAGCAGTTCCTATTAAGGCCCCCTTTTGCAATTGACTAATGGCGAATTTGTCAATGCCAATGGTGTTCAAGTGGTGCTCAAGTTGTATTATTATTATTATTATTCTGCAGTGGATAGACAATGGAGAAGTTGAAGTCCACAAGTCATAAAAAGGCCAAGTTTGAAGACCCCTGGTCTAAGACCATACATTACACGATACTCCAGATGGACTTCACTGAAGGTTGATTTCTTGATGTGACCCATCCCTGCCATCAAAATGAATTTTCAATTTTCAAAGTAAAGAGGCAGTTTGCGGTTGGTTAAACTTCCCCCTTTCTTTAGTAAGAAGAATCGACAGGAACAAAAACTGATCAGGCTTTGGCCAAATCCAGTAATGCTACTCTGCATTCTTAATACATTTTTTTTTTTGCAAAATCTACAGCCGCAATTAAACAAAGCAAGTGGAGACATTTCTATTAATAACACACTGCCCATTTTTATTTTTTATTTTTTAAAAAATGGCTTTTCCCTATTCAGTACTTAGGAGCAAAGCAATCTCAGGAATTATTTAGATTGCCTTTTGCGTTTTTAACCAGTGTTAATTAGGTCCTTTTCTCTCCTGTTCCCTAGAAACGTAGCTGGGTAAAACAGTATATGACTATGTACGTGCGTACATAACTACTAATATGTTAAATATTCATAGCCTGTTATACCAGGAAGCGTTCCCTTTCCAAATTTGGATAAGTATCACCATTAATAAAATCCATTTATATATAATAGCTGATCAAGTCTCTCTCTCAAGTATAGAAAGTGGTAAGGCCACACTTGGAATACTGCATCCAGTTTTGGGCACCACGATGTAAAAAAGATGTTGAGACTCTAGAAAGAGTGCAGAGAAGAGCAACAAAGATGATCAGAGGACTGGAGGCTAAAAGATATAAGGAAAGGTTGATGGAATTGGGTATGTTTAGTTTAATGAAGAGAAGGACGAGGGGGGACAGGATAGCAGTCTTCCAATATCTCAGGGGCTGCCCCAAAGAAGAGGGAGCCAAGCTACTCTCCAAAGCGCCTGAAGGCAGGACAAGAAGCAACGGATGGATACTCATCAAGGAGAGAAGCAACCTAGAACTAAGGAGAAATTTCCTGAAAGTGAGAACAATTAACCAGTGGAACAACCTGCCTCCAGAAGCGGTGAATGCTCCAACACTGGAAGTTTTTAAAAAGAGACTGGACAGCCATTTGTCTGAAATGGTATAGGGTTTCCTGCCTGAGCAGGGGGTTGGACTAGATGACTCCAAGTTCCCTTCCAACTTTTATTTTTATTTTATTTTATTTTTATTTATTTATTTTTATTTTTATTTTTATTTATTTATTTTTATTTTTATTTTTATTTTTATTTTTATTTTTATTTTTATTTTTATTTTTATTTTTATTTTTATCATCATCATCATCATCATCATCATCATCATCATCATCATCATCATTATTATTATTATTATTATTATTATTATTATTATTATTATTATTATTATTATTATTATTATTATTATTATCTCTCTTTTTTTTTTTTCATAGGTGACCTGAAGTTCAAACCAGAACTTTAAGAGAAGGAATCTTAAGCAAGAAAGGTTAGTGTAAAAGGGATTTGTGTGTGTGTGTGTGTGTGTGTGTGTGTGTGTGTAGCGAAGGATCTGAATGTCTTCCTATATAATTGAGCCATTTTTTTTTATTATCCATGCAAATCGCCTCTTTAGTAGGGTTTGATTTTGTATGTTTGATACAAGTCTGGATGAAAGGACCGAGGAATCTTCTTGTGGAGCTGATCAAAGACCTCTTCAGTAGAGCTTTTTTAAAAAAATAAATAAAAGAAAATGTCTTGCGTATCAGCAACAGCTTCTGAACATGGAAGCTTTGTCTTAAGTTCCCGTGTCTAAAAGTCATGGGCAATTATCTTCTACAGATTGGCTTAATCCTCCCAAGAGCTTTGGGCCATTACAATGTAATGGCGAACAACTTAGGAGTCTTCCCAGCTCTTACCCGGTTGTGGAGAGAATTTAATAAGTGATTTTCTTCTAGGTTAGAAATCAATCACTGTCACTGCGTGCAAGTCGTACAAGCAGGGGGCATACCAATGGGGGTCAATCAATGAAATAAATGTCCCAAAGCTGCTATTTTTCTTTTAAAAAAAATAAGCACCTTTGGGACAACCATGACCTGGATGATTGAGCATCTTCGTAGACAAATGAAATCAAGAATAATTCCAAATAATAACACTGTAGGAGATGATCACCATGAGTCTGAGGGGGTGGGTGGGTGTCACGCGTGTCATCAGTCTCAAGTCTCTTCGTGCTCACAAGAGGTGTAAGTCCAGCCCGCCGTGAATTCCGTTGATTCTTATTTTGCCACCAATTTGCTCTGACTGTTACTAGCTTAGATTCTTGTAGAGAGCTAGCATGGATTAAACTTGTACTCATGTGAACAACCTGGTTTCTTACACCTGACACATATGTATCATGTCTGTCTGTCTGTCTGTCTGTCTGTCTGTCTGTCTGTCTGTCTGTCTATCTATCTATCTATCTATCTATCTATCTATCTATCTATCTATCTATCTATCTATCTATCTATCTATCTATCTATCTATCTATCTATCAAACAATCACCTAATCTAAATTTTCTCTATCTCTTTATCAATCTATTTATCTATCTCTATCATCTATCATCTCTACCTCTCTCTCTATCTATCACCTCTCTCTCTCTCTCTTTATCTATCTATCTATCTATCTATCTATCTATCTATCTATCTATCTATCTATCTATCTATCTATCTATCTATCTATCTATCTATCTATCTATCTAT
>NW_015389170.1:38882-46032 GCF_001527695.2 Protobothrops mucrosquamatus | reverse complement strand
CACACACACACACACACACACACACACATCTTTCTATCCCTTTAAAACCTTTCATGACATGGGACCAGGTATCTGCTAAACCATTTTCTCCCCATTACCTCAGCTCATCCCATCTGGTCAGGCAGGGAGAGTCTATTACAAACCACATCAGTTAATGAATTTCAACTGGTGTAGGCCTAGAAGTCTTCCAAGGTCCCTTCCAGCCCTGTGATTTTATGATTCTCTGCTGGTGGACGTGGTGATTGGCATTTTTATGTAGAGCAGAGGTGTCAAACTGCTGGCCTGCGGGCCAGATGCGTCATGCCAAAACCGCGCCCATCCCATTGCTGCCAATGGAAAAAAGTTGCGATACGTCGCAACACGTCACGTGACGTTGCGAGTTTGACACCCCTGATGTAGAGTAAGCTCTCTTTTGTTGTTGTTATGGTTTATTGCACAGCCAGTGAGACGTTCAGACTGGATTGGGCATTTTTGTCTATATTGAGTTCTTTCCAAGGACCTGGGATAAGCATATACAGAACAATATGAAATTACAATTATCAGTTATTTGACTAGTGCAGGGGTAGGCAACCTTGGCTCTTTTATGACTCGTGGACTTCAACTGCCAGAATTCCTGAGCCAGCCATGCTGAGGGGAAAGGGAGAGTTTCCAAACTGAGCCAGGCTGGCTCAGGAATTCTGGGAGTTGAAGTCCACGAGTCATAAAAGAGCCAAGGTTGCCTACCCCTGCACTAGTGTTAGCTTTCATTTGCTTTGACTACTTCTCAAGGACATAGGATGTTTATTTATTTATTTATTTATTGAATTTATATCCCGCCCTTCTCCTTGCGGACTCAGGGCGGCTGACAATCAATTTAAAAATACACCAAAAACAATTACAAAATTTAAAATTAGTTAAAAAGAAATATTTAAACGTAGTCCAATTAAAATATAATTAAAACCCCTCTAAAAATTACCCTAGGTCAGTCCTGCAAGCTGGAATAACCAAGTCTTAAGGGCGCGGCGGAAGGAAGGGAGATCAGGGATGACCCTGATCTCTGGGGGCAGTTCATTCCAGAGGGTGGGAACTCCCACAGAGAAGGCCCTCCCCCTTGGGGTCGCCAGCTGGCACTGTCTGGCCAACGGCACCCTGAGGAGACCCACCCTGTGGGAGCGTACAGGCCGATGGGAGGTAATCTGTGGCAGGAGGCGGTCTCGAAGGTATCCCGGTCCGCTGCCATGTTGTAATGTATTGCTGTACTATGGGTGTGGATCCAAGCATTGTGGACTTTTGGGACCACTACAGCCAGTTTATGCCAAAATCTTTCAGCTTCAATTTTCAGATCTTGATACTTTGTGATCGTCTCCAATTCTTTGTCTGCTGTTCTGCAATCTCCTGTTATTGGCATGTCAATTATCCACACTTTCTTCTTTTAACCACAGTTAAATCAGTTGTGTCACAAGCCAAGACTTTATCTGTTTGTATTCAAAAATCCCACAATATTTTAACCTGCTCATTTTCAGCTGCTTTTTCAACGATATGTTCCCGTGGAATTTTTAATTTCTGGCTCATCATAATTTTTATTGATGTTCCAAAGAATCATTTTGGGGGGCTGTGTTATGTCATGGTCTATGAACAGTTTGTGCATAACAGAGTTACGTGTTATAAAATTATATTAGTATAGTTTGCCACACAGTTAGCCAGAGGCTTAGATTGGTTTTTTGGCATTTTTGTCCACCTATCAAGCCCTTACCAAGGACCTGGGATCGGCAGATGCTGTTGTTTGACATTGTTGGAAGAAAAATGAAGTCCAGTTCCAAGCCGGGAGAAAGATGCTGGAAATAAAATGGAGGCTGACTGCTTAGGAACGAACGTTTCTGTTTATTGATGAGCAGAACCAATGACAGCATGCAGTTCTGGCACAGCTGACAAAAAGGCTGGGTAAGTGGATGGATTTTTATGGTATCCTGGGCTTTGAAGTTGAGATGTTCCATGGGGGGTTTGCAATGTGTTGAGCTTTGTGTCTTTTGCTATTCTGAAGGTGTTGGGTAATTCTTACTGTGCCTGAAAGGTCTGCCTTTGGATTTGGCTGGGGGAGTGCAGATTTTAAGAGTTTTTGTTTTTCTACTATTTTTCTAATCTCATTAGCTTTGACCTTCTGTGGGAGCTGTTGTTTGAAGGCATTTTGTTTATGAATACGGTGGCCTAGCCTTTCTGAATGGATTATAAAATCTCCATTTCTAAAGACTTCCAGCTTCTGCTTGAGGCTGTTTTTCCTATTTCTGCTGTCAGAAGTAAAGTCTTCATCCTGGTTCATCTAAGCCGGGGATAAATAAGCACCATGGTGACTGCTTTGGGAAGATGGTTACAGTTTATTGAAGAAGCCGAAAGATGGTTCTTGCAGGAAAGAGCAGAGGAGAGAGAAGGCCTGAGCACATGGGCAGTAGGTTTTTATACCCTCTCTAGCCTTTTGTTTGGAAGTTTCCTGTTCCTGTGGCATGAACTTTGAGGCTATTTCCTATGTCACGTATTCTGACCTGAGTCTAGGTGTGCCTCTCTGGTATACTTGATGGTAATGGATTAGTCCTATTGTGTCCCAAAAGTCATATCCTGCTTCCCTGGTGATGGGGCTAATAATAATAATAATAGTAAAGTTGGAAGGAACCTTGAAGGTCATCTAGTCCAACCCCCTGCTCAGGCAGGAAACCCTATACCATTTCAGAGAAATGGCTGTCCAGTCTCTTCTTAAAAACTTCCAGTGTTGGAGCATTCACCGCTTCTGGAGGCAGGTTGTTCCACTGGTTAATTGTTCTCACTGTCAGGAAGTTTCTCCTTAGTTCTAGGTTGCTTCTCTCCTTGATTAGTTTCCATCTGTTGCTTCTTGTCCTGCCTTCAGGCGCTTTGGAAAATAGCTTGACTCCCTCTTCTTTGGGGCAGCCCCTGAGATATTGGAACACCGCTTCTCTTTGTTAAACTAAACATACCCAATTCCAGCAACTGTTCCTTATATATTTTAGCCTCCAGTCCCCTAATCATCTTTGTTGCTCTTCTCTGTACTCTTTCTAGAGTCTCAGCATCTTTTTTACATCACGGTGACCAAAACTGGATGCAGTATTCCAAGTGTGGCCTTACCAAGGCCTTGTAAAGTGGTATTAACCCTTCACGTGATCTTGATTCTATCCCTAATGACTCCTAGAGTCTGGGTGGGGTATGCAGATTTTAAGTTTCTTTGTCTTCTTGAGTTCTCTGGCTCCAGCTTTCTGATGGTTTTACATTTGCATTTGTATAGGGCTGGCTACTGCTTGGGGGCAGAGAAATTTGGGGCCAGGTTTGGTTTCTGCTTTTAAAAATCCTTTTGAGGAAAAATATACTTTTCTGCCCTTTTAATATTTCCTTCTCTGGGCTAACTTCCCTCACTGCCTTTAATAACATGTTTCTCCTCTTCTCCCTTAGGGGAAAATATAATATTCTGTCTCTTTTAATATTCCCCAAAATATTTCATTCTTGGGGTGGTGGGCTTCCCACAACATAGTATTGCTATTCTCATTATTGTCACTTCATAGTCTGCCCTGCTGAGCCAGGAAGGGATTGGTTAGAGTTAGTCTATCAGATTATCTGATTTTCAGTAATATTCACCTGCCTTTCTTGTTTATTGGTTATTCCCCCTTTGAATCAATTCTCCATCTCTTCTCAAAGATCTCCCTTCTTTGCCCACAGCACAAAGGCAGAGTTGTGTAAGCTGGAAATTGCTATTGACAATCTGCCTTTATAATTACATTATTACTCGTTTTCTGTTTCTCACTTCCTTATTTTCATTCATCCCAGGATGCATTAGCTTTGTTCTTTTTAATTTGATTCTTTTCTTTCCTACCTTTCGTACACTTACTCTGTCCCACCCCCCCACCCCCAAATCCTATCAGCCAGACCAAGGTCTTTACACCAGCAATTCTAAGTTGCGATACCCTAGAGATCTAAAAATGAAATAATTTGACAGAAAGCTCACTTTACATTCCATTTTTTTTAGAAGGGACTGAAGGTGGATCTGGGAGTAATGGTAAACTGTTGAATGAAGATGTCGACACAGCGTGCATTTAGAAAAATAAATGCCCATTGCACATTAGGGATAATAAGAAACAGTATTGGAAATAGAAACATCAATATTGTAATGACATTATATAAATCAATGTTGCTACCACCTCTGGGATATTGTGTGCAGTTCTGTTTCTTGAACCTCTGGAAGAACATAATAACAGAGCTGGGAGGGTGACTGGAAATCTTCTAGTCCAACCCCCTGCTCAAGCAGGAGACCCTGAACCATTTGGTTGTCCAATCTCTTCTTGAAAAACCTCCAGTGATGGAGCACCCACAACTTCTGGAGGCAGGTTGTTCCACTGATTAATTGTTCTAACTCTCAGGAAATTTCTCCTTATTGCTTCTCTCCTTGATGAGTTTCCATCTGTTGCTTCTTGTCCTGCCTTCAGGTGTTTTGGAGAATGGCTTGACTCCCTCTTCTTTGGGGCAGCCCCTGAGATATTAGAAGACTGCTATCATGTTCCCCCTCGTCCTTCTCTTCATTAAACTAGACATATCCAATTCCAGCAACTGTTCCTTATATGTTTTGGCATCCAGTCTCCTAATCATCTTTGGAACTAGAGAAGCTTCAGAGGAGGGCAACTAAGATGATTGAAAGGGTTGGAACAACTTCTCTATGAGGAAAGACTGTGACATTTGTTTGTGTATTTTGCCTACTTAGGAGACAATTGAGAGGAAATAGGGTAGGAAGTGTACGGAATTATTCATGGTGTGGATAGAATGGACAGGAAGAAGCATTTCCCCCAATCAAACATACTAGAATCGTAGATCACGCAAGGAACATGAATGATGGAAAAACCAAGGCGGGCTAAAGGATTTCTGTTTTTACAGAACATATCCTTCAACTTTGGAATTTGCTCTGGTTACATGAGAGGTGCTGGCTACTAGCAGTAGAACTGCTTCTGAAGGCATCTGCTCAGAAGCTAATAAGCTTCCCTGTGCATTCAGTTGGCCACTGTGAGAGCAGACTGCTAGATGAGGTAGGCCAGGGGATTGATCCAACAGGGAAATGCTTATGTTCTCATGTTTACCAGACATAAAGTATAGTCCACCCTCGGCTTTGGTTTTAGAGTGAAAGAATAATGTGAACAAAGTTGGTTATCATTATTCTGTTAGGATACACAATTTAAGAATGGAATGGAATGGAATGGAATGGAATAGAATAGAATAGAATAGAATAGAATAGAATAGAATAGAATAGAATAGAATAGAATAGAATAGAATAGAATAGAATAAAGAGGGAATGGAATGGAATAGAGCAGAAAAGAACAAAGAGAAGAGGGAATAGAATAGAATAGAATAGAATAGAATAGAATAGAATAGAATAGAATAGAATAGAATAGAATAGAATAGAATTGCAGAAGTCCAACTTGAAGCATCTAGATAGCTTGACTACTACCTAAATGTATCCAGTGAAAGAAAAAAAGAAAGAAAGTCCACTACCTCTGGAGCATTGGTTCCATTGCTGAATTAGTTTTTTCTATTGTATGTTTTTATCCTAATATCTCAAAGGAATATCTTCCTGTAATTGACTTACATATTCCTCCATTTTATTCATTTTATTTGCACATTGCCTACTGATAGAAGAGAATATTTGTAGCTCAGGGTTAAACTGTGAGCTCCTTGATGATGTTGCCTAGTTGGATAATAAAATGTCTGCAAGAAAAGAACCAAGCTCAGAGAGCACCAAGGACCCCACAATCCTCCTCCTCCTCCTCCTCCTCCTCCTCCTCCTCCTCTTTGCAAACCCCATTCCCTTTTAGCACTGATAATGTTATGTGGTTGGGTAATAAAACATCTGCAAGAAAACAACCAAGCTCAGAGAGCACCAAGGACCCCACAACCTCCTCCTCCTCCTCCTCCTCCTCCTCCTCCTCCTCCTCCTCCTCCTCTTTGCAAACCCCATTCCCTTTTAGCACTGATAATGGTATGTAGTTGGGTAACAAAACATCTGCAAGAAAACAACCAAGCTCAGAGAGCACTAAGGACCCCTTGTTCCAACCCTGAGCTACCAATATTCTCCTGAATCAGAGTGCGAGTGAAGGCGCAATCTTTTTGGGACTGATAAAAGGACAGCATTGTAAATAGGAGATAGGAGTTATGGAATCCCTTCCCCTGGGTTGAGAGAGGACTGTTCAATTTTAACACACATTCAAGGATCCACCTTTACTTCATGTGTGTAGTAGAAGAGAGAAGAGGGGAAAAAAAGGTCCCATCCCACCCAGTGGTGGAATTCAAATACCTGAACAACCGTTTCTCTTATATGATGCAGGCCTGAGCCTCCAAGGCCTAGAACAGACTTCCGGAAGTGGCATCCACGCACATCCAGCGGGCTGTTCTAGGCCTGGGAGGCCTCCGAGGTCTAGAACAGACTTCCGGAAGTGGCATCCATGCATTTCTAGTGGGCTGTTCTAGGCCTGGGAGGCCTCCTCCAAGCTTCCGAGGCCTAGAATGGACTTCTTGAAGCCAGCCGGTTCTCCGAATACAGCAAAATTTAGCTACTGGTTCTACTGAACTGGTGTGAACCGGCTGAATATATATTCTGTGTGTGTGTGTGTGTGTGTGTGTGTATGTGTGTGTATGTATATATACAGTATATATGTATTTATTTTAAAAAGTTGGCACCACGCAATCACAATACCTCTCACTATAGAACTATTTATGCGTGAGCTTATGATGCACGTTGAATAGCTTGCAAATGTGCAGCGAGAATTTGCTGACTCTGGGAGTGTCATCATTTTCGGCCGCTTTGGAGCATTCAGCATTTTATTTTTGGAATCTTTACAGGTTGGGGTGAGGAAGGGAGAGGGGAAGAGGAGGGTGATTAAATGAATGCCTGAGGTTATGTGTGTAGGAGAGTCATACCTGAAGGGAATGTGTAAGCACTTGTAGATAATCCTCTGGCAGTTAATTATTTTTTCTTCTTCTTCTTCTTCTTCTTCTTCTTCTTCTTCTTCTTCTTCTTCTTCTTCTTCTTCTTCTTCTTCTTCTTCTTCTTCTTCTTCTTCTTCTTCTTCTTCTTCTTCTTCTTCTTCTTCTTCTTCTTCTTCTTCTTCTTCTTCTTCTTCTTTTTCTTCTT
>NW_015389170.1:33605-38300 GCF_001527695.2 Protobothrops mucrosquamatus | reverse complement strand
CTTCTTCTTCTTCTTCTTCTTCTTCTTCTTCTTCTTCTTCTTCTTCTTCTTCTTCTTCTTCTTCTTCTTCTTCTTCTTCTTCTTCTTCTTCTTCTTCTTCTTCTTCTTCTTCTTCTTCTTCTTCTCCTTCTCCTTCTCCTTTTTTTTAATGGCTACTTGCACTTTGTTTGCACCTCTGCAAAGACTGATGGGAGAAATTCTAGAGTGAACCCTGAAAACAGAACATGAATCTGTGGATTTTGCAGTCCTTAATCTCAAAAGGCAGAGGGGGTAAGACCTGCATTGATGGTCTTCAAGAAATCCTTTGTTTGAGCATTGTTGGAATCCAGCTTTCACATTTCACAAGTAAGGCTCTGGAGCTTAATTCATCATTTCACACAAGACATGTGAAAAGTCACATAGAAAGGACAAATAACAGAATAACAAAGTTGGAAGGGGCCTTGGAGGTCTTCTAGTCCAACCTCTTGTTCAAGTAGGAGGTTCTGTACCATTTCAGAAAAATGGTTATTCATTCTTTTCTTAAAAATCTCCATTGATGAAGCATCTACAACGTCTGGAGGCAAGCTGTTCCACTGATTAAATTGTCCTAACTGTCAGGAAGTTTCTCCTTAGTTCTAGGTTGCTTCTCTCCTTGGTTAGTTTCCATCCGTTGCTTCTTGTCCTGCCTTCAGGCGCTTTGGAGAATAGCTTGACTCCCTCTTCTTTGGGGCAGCCTCTGAGATATTGGAAGACTGCTATCATGTCACCCTTAGTCCTTCTCTTTGTTAGGCTAGACATAGTTCCCTTATTTGTTCCTCGTACAATTTATCCCGCAGACCCCTTATCATCTTTGTTGCTCTTCTCTGCACTCTTACCAGAGTCTCAACATCTTTTTTTGTATCATGGTGACTGGATGCAGTATTCCAAGTATGGTCTTACCAAGGCAGTATATAGTGGTACTAATCCTTCAAGTGATCTTGATACAATCCCTCTATTTCTTCTTGTCCTGCCTTCAGGTGCTTTGGAGAATAGCTCCACCCATTTTCTTTCTGGAAGCCCCTTAGATAATGGAACACTACTGTCATGTCCCCCTGCCCCAGTCCTTGTTTTCATTAAACTAGACATACCCAATTCCAGCTACCGTTCTTTATATGTTTTAGCCTCCAGTCCCCTGATCATCTTTGTTGCTCTTCTCTGCACTCTTACCAGAGTCTCAACACCTTTTTTTTTGTATCATGGTGACCACAACTGGATGCAGTATTCCAAGTGTGGTCTTACCAAGGCAGTAAATAGTGGTACTAATCCTTCAGCTGATCTTGATACAATCCCTCTGTTTCTTCTTGTTCTGCCTTCAGGTGTTTTGGAGAACAGGTCAACCTATCTTCTTTCTGGAAAGCCCCTGAGATATTGGAACACTACTACCATGTCACCCCTCGTCTTTCTTTTAATTGAACTGGACGTACTCAATTCCCGCAACCGTTCTTCATGCTTTGTACTTCATCCTCTGTGAGATTTAGAGAACAAAATTTGGATTTGTACCAGCAGTCGGTTCCCATAATGGCCAATTTGAGATGACTTTGGGAGGCCCCCAAGGAAGTAATGAAAGTCCTCCTGCTCATGTTGCCAACACAGCTGGGACCCAGCTACAATTTACTAGTTGTAATGATCGCAAAGTGCACACAGGACTTGATGGACCCCGATTCTGGCAATTGAGGAGATCATTTGGCCCGGCAATTCGTTTTCCTGGAGTGCGAAAGCTAGTTCTGAACCTGTTACTTTCCATTGCTGAGTGTTTTTGCCGTGCAGAATTTCCTAGTAGGTCAAGAAAGTGTCAGAGAAGTTTTCATTATTTACTTGAGCAGCCATGATGAGGAGCAGAGGGAGTGAGGTCATGGCAGCTATTGATTTTCGGCAATGGACAAGTCTTTCCTCCAAACAGAGTGATTTCTATATCAGCTCCCTCTTGGTCTTGGCCTTTGGGAGGTGAAAAGGTCACAGGGCAGAGAATTCCTAATTTTATGGTTCATTGTAGTTTGTTGTATTACTTCCTGAGCGGTGGTGCACTTTTTTTTTCCAACAGAAGAGAAATCTGCAACTCAGAGTTGAACTGCGGAGGTGCAGGTGCTCTCTGAGCTTGGTTGTTTTCTTGCAGACGTTTCATTACCTGACTAGGTATCATCAGACCAAGCTAAATAAATAAATAAATACATTAACAACAACAACAACAACAACAACAACAAAACGTCTTCAAAGAAAAACAAGGAAGTCCAGTTGCCTCCTGAAAAAAACACCTTTGGGGACTCTATAGGTGGACAAAAACGCTAAATCCAGTCTAAACATCTGGCTGACTGTGCAACCGGCTATAACCATAATAATGCAAGTCCAGTTGCCTTGTGAAAAAGCACTTTGGGGTTATGTAGCCACGGTGCCCCTGAACGAGAAGACTCTTCTGTGGGTTTTGTCATGTCAGAGATACTTCCTGAGGGAGCACCAAGTTTCTTAAATCCCCTAAAGACACGAAACAAGTAGGAAGCCATCAAAACTCGTCTTTTGGTGTCAGACAGGAATTGACAGCCGGAATTTTGAGTTAATTGCAGGCTCTGGACTGTCATAATGACCATGTTTATGATGTTGTAATGATCATGTTTATGATGTCCATTCTTGGCAACAGATCTTATTTATTTTCAGGCCCAGGTTTGGGGCAATCTACAAAGGGCCTCGCCTTCTGCTCAAGCAGGAGGACTTATACCCTCAGACAAGTGATGTCTAGCCTCTTCTGAGAGGAGAGGAGTGGAGAGGAGAGGAGAGAAGAGAAGAGGAGAGGAGAGGAGGCGAGAGCTGGAAGGGTCCTTGGAGGTCTTCTTGTCCAGCCCCCTGCTCAAGCAGGAGAACCTATACCATCTCAGATAAGTGACTGTCTAACCTCTTCTGAGAGGAGACGAGACGAGACGAGACGAGAGGAGAGGAGAGGAGAGGAGAGGAGAGGAGAGAAGAGAAGAGAAGAGAAGAGAAGAGAAGAGAAGAGAAGAGAAGAGAAGAGAAGAGAAGAGAAGAGAAGAAAGATGGAAGGGACCTTGGAGGTCTTCTTGTCCAGCCCCCTGCTCAAGCAGGAGAACCTATACCATCTCAGATAAGTGACTGTCTAGCCTCTTCTGAGAGGAGAGGAGAGGAGAGGAGAGGAGAGAAGAGAAGAGAAGAGAAGAGAAGAGAAGAGAAGAGAAGAGAAGAGAAGAGAAGAGAAGAGAAGAGAAGAGAAGAGAAGAGAAGAAAGATGGAAGGGACCTTGGAGGTCTTCTTGTCCAGCCCCCTTCTCAAGCAGGAGAACCTATACCATCTCAGACAAGTGACTGTCTAGCCTCTTCTTAAAAAACCTCCAGTGATGGAGCGCCTACGATTTCTGGAGGCAAGCTGTTCCACTGGTTGATTGTCCTCACTGTCAGAAAGTTTCTCCTTAATTCCAGGTTGCTTCTCTCCTTGATCAGCTTCCAACCATTGTTTCTTGTCTTGCCCTTGGTGCTTTGTTGAATAATGTGACCCCCTCCTCTTCTTTGTGACAACCCCTCAAATACTATCATGTCACCCCTATTTCCTCTTTTCTTTAGACTAGCCAAACCCAAGTCCTGCAGCCGTTCTTCATATATTTTACTTTCCAGGCCTTTGATTATCTTAACTGCTCGTCTCTGAATTCTTTCCAGACTCTCAACATCTTTTTTGTGATATGGTGACCAATATTGGCTTCAGTATTCCAGGTGTGGTCTCACTAGGGTTTTATAAAGCGGTACTAATACTTCACGTGATCTTGATTCTATGCCTCTGTTTATACAACCCAGGATTGTGTTGCCTTTTTTGTTTGCTGCTACACACTGCTGGCTCATAGTCAAGTGATCATCCACTAGGACTCCGAGGTCCCTCTCACAATTGCTGTTTTTGAGTCAGGTCTCGCCCAATCTGTACTTAAACCTTTGATTTTTCCTTCCTAAATGTAAAACTTTGCTTTTTTCCACACTGAAACTCATTTTGTTCGATAGGGCCCATTGTTCAAGTTTGTCAAGATCTTTTTTGGATCCTGAGTTTGTCTTCTTTTCTTTTTTTCTGAGTTTTCGTTTCTTTCTTTCCTCAAATACTTCCATACAAATCAATATCCATTCATTCCTGACTAGATAGGGTTCATTCTTGCCACAATTTCTCTTGGATATGACACACGCTTGGAATGCCAGACATAAAACACCTGCAGAGAAGATAACTTTGTCATGCTTTTCATAAACAAAATTAGCAAGTTTCTACAATTTCAAGGTTGTATTTATAATTCTGTAACTGTTTCCTATTTCCCTTTTTCTTTGCTCCAGGCATGAATTTAAGAGGAAAATTTGTTTTCTTTCCTTCTCTGCTAATGGATAAAAAGAATGCTAAAACTGCTGAATTCACGGAATATTTGCCAGATGTGAATTTTGTGGAGAAAATACCTTAATATGATCTTTGGAGCTGAAGAGAACAAGACCTAAGTTCGGTTTTTGTTTCTTTCTTACTCAGATGAAGCTTTCTGCTTATTTCTCCCAGCATTTGGAAAATGGAGACCCCAAAGTCTGGCAAATTAAATTTCTCCCAGCATTTGGAAAATGGAGACCCCAAAGTCTGGCAAATTAAATTGCAAATTTAAATTCATCCGAGATGACAAGGTCCGTATTGTCAGTGCTTTTTTTCTAAAAAAAAAAAAAA
>NW_015389170.1:31328-32858 GCF_001527695.2 Protobothrops mucrosquamatus | reverse complement strand
TTCATGAAGAGAGGGATGGAGGAAGAAAGGAAGGAAGGAAGATAGATGGAGGGAGGGAGAGAGGGAGGGAGGAAGGAAGATTCAGGAAAGGAGGAAGAAAGATTCAGGAAAGGGGAAGGAAGATTCATGAAGAGGGATGGAGGAAGAAAGGAAGGAAAATAGATGGAGGGAGGGAGGGAGGGTGGCTGGGAGAGAGGAAGAAAGAAAGAAAGAAAGAAAGAAAGAAAGAAAGAAAGAAAGGAAGGAAGGAAGGAAGGAAGGAAGGAAGATAGATAGATAGATAGATAGATAGATAGATAGATAGATAGATAGATAGATAGATAGATAGATAGAGTGCTTTTTTTCTAAAAAAAAAAAAAGAAAAAGGTGCCGGAACTCACACACGTCATACAATCCACCTTGCCTACCCTACAAGGTTCCATCCAAAAAAGGTGCCGGAACTCCGTTCTGGGCGTTCTATGACAAAAAAAAACCCTGCGTATCGTTAATGGACTTTATTATTGAGGGCAAAGATGGGATGGTGCTGATAAAGATGGACAGTGTGCTGGTGAAATAAAGGAGAGATTAATCCTTCTGGAGGAGGCAATAACCAAGCTGGACAAGATCATCAAATATAAGGACATTTCGGTGACAACAAGTTCAGGATAGTTAAAACAATGGTCCGATGGTGATGTATAGTTTTGAAAGATGACCACTGAGAAACAACAAGAGAAATAAGGTGGATGACTTTGATTTACGGGCAGGTGATGGATACTAAGAGTTCCATGAAGTGCAGGAAAAGCCGACTAATCAGTCCTGGACCAAAATAAAAACAGTCTGATCTCTAGAGGTGATGATCAGTAAAGCCGAAACACCACACTTTTGTTGATTGTGATGTGAATGGATGGTAGACTAGATAAAAGGACTTTGCAAGGAAGGAAGGAAGGAAGGAAGGAAGGAAGGAAGGAAGGAAGGAAGGAAGGAAGGAAGGTAAGAGAAGGAAGGAAGGAAGACGGAAGGAAGGAAGAAAGAAAGAAAGAAAGACAGAGGGAGACAGAGAAGGAAGGAAGGAAGGAAGGAAAGAAAGAAAGAAAGAAAGAAAGAAAGAAAACAGAGGGAGACAGAGGGAAGGAAGGAAGGAAGGAAGGAAGGAAGGAAAGGGAGGAGGAGATAGCCTGAGAAGAAGAAAGAGAAGAGAAGGGGAAAGACAAGGAGAAACTATATTTCTATACTTTTCTGAAGATGAAAACAATGTTTAAATAACCCATAATTTCAGAAAGAGAAAGAGGAGGGGGAGGAAGGTGGAAGATGGAAAAAGAAAAAGGAAGATGGAAGAAAAGGAAGGCGAAGAAGGAAGGCAGAGAAGGAGAAGGAAGAGAAAGGAAGGCAGACGTTTGGAAGATGGAAGACAGAATATGAGGAAAAAGAGGAAGAGGAAAGATGGAAGAAGGAAGAAAGGGAAGAAGGAAGGAAAGAAGAAGAAGGGGAAAAAGGAGGTGGAGGGGGAGGGGGAGGAGGAGGAGGAGGAGGAGAAGGAGGAGGAGAAGAAGG
>NW_015389170.1:22476-30200 GCF_001527695.2 Protobothrops mucrosquamatus | reverse complement strand
AGGAAAAGAGGGAGGGAGGAAAGAAGGGAGGAAAAAAAGAAAGAAAAAAGAAAGGAAGGAAGAAAGAAAGGAAGGAAGGAGGGAGGGAGGGAGGGGAAAGAAAGAAAGAAAGAAAGAAAGAAAGAAAGAAAAAAGAAAGAAAGAAAGAAAGAAAAAAAGAAAGAGAAAGAAAGAAAGGAGGGAGGGAGGGAGGGAGGGAGGGAAGAAGGAAAGGAGGAAAGGAGGAAAAAAGGAAAGAAGGAAATTATTGTTTATCTTTGTTTAGGGTAAAGCTCAGTTTTTTGTTCTGGGCCCTCCCGTAGCATTTCTTTAAATTAATTTGGTCTTCTAGAATTCATATCCTTTTGAGGAACAACTGGAAATGCACACTGAAGGCTAATGGCAAGATTATTGTCAGCCTAGGAGCCAGTCCAAGTTCAAAGCCCCAAATCCTGAAAACGGAAACTACTTTTAACAGACAGAGTAACAGAAAACCCGGAGGCCTCATCGCGCCTTCCTTGCACCCTTGCACATCCCAGCATGCCCTTGGGCACCCTCCCAGAGCTCCAGCACACCTCCCTTGCACCACTGCGTACCCCTGTGCATCATCACACACCCTCCCCTCCCCTCCACACACCTCCCTTACACCCTCACGAACTCCACACATCCTTGTTTCTCCTCCCCTCCCCTCCTCTCCTCCCCTAACCCTCCCCTCCCCTACCTTCTCCTCTCCTCTCTTCCTCTCCTCCCCTCCTCTCCTCCCCTCCCTCCCCTCAGGACTGTTCCAGTGCTATCTGCATTTTTCGGTAGTACAACAAAGTCTCTCATCTATTAATTTCTATCTGGCACTGGAATTGTTGCTTCTTTCCTGCTCGGCAGAAGCTTTGACACAACTAGACAAATAATTTTCTCATCCCCTCCCCCCTTTTAATTTTTAAAGCCAGTGGTGGAATTCAGCCAGTTCACAGAACCAGTAGCTAAATCTTGCTACATTCGGAGAACCGGCTGGCTTCCAGAAGTCCAGTCTAGGCCTGGAAGGCTTAGAATGGCCAGAGGTGCATGGATGCCACTTCCAGAACTCCATTCTAAGCCTCAGAGGCCTGGAGGAGGCCTCCCAGGCCTAGAATGGCCTGCCGGAAGTGTGTGGATGCCACTTCCGGATGTCCGTGGATGCCACTTCCGGAAATCCATTCTAAGCCTCGGAGGCCTGGAGGAGGCCTCCCAGGCCTAGAACGGCCAACCAGAAGGGCATGGATGCCACTTCCGGAAGTCCGTTCTAAGCCTCGGAGGCCTGGAGGAGGCCTCCCAGGCCTAGAACGGCCAACCAGAAGGGCATGGATGCCACTTCCGGAAGTCCGTTCTAAGCCTCGGAGGCCTGGAGGAGGCCTCCCAGGCCTAGAACGGCCAACCAGATGGGCATGGATGTCACTTCCGGAAGTCCGTTCTAGGCCTCGGAAGCCCAGGCCTGTATCGAATAAGAGAACCGGTTGTTCAGGTGTTTGAATTCCACCACTGTTTAAAGCTAATTGATTCTCATTTACTCAAGCCTGGAGGTGCAACTGACTTTTTCCTAAAGCTGCTCAGGCACCATGAATTAAAGCTTGCCTGACTTCATACAGTGCTATTGTCAGATAATGGCTTACTGATTGCCTCATGCAGCCATTCTGCCTTTGTCTCTCATCGGTTCTTTTTTTCAGACAGCTAGACTCTTTTTGGACACAAATAGAGGACTTGTTGTTGGCCAAGTGGATTTTTTTGCTTCAGAGAGACACAGACTCCATAGTAGTAGTAGTAGTAGTAGTAGTAGTAGTAGTAGTAGTAGTAGTAGTAGTAGTAATAATAATAATAATAATAATAATAATAATAATAATAATAATAATAATAATAATAATAATAATAATAATAATAATAATGTTGGAAGGGACCTTGGAGGTCATCAAGTCCAACCCCCTGCTCAGGCAGGAAACCTACATCATTTCAGACAAATGGCTGTCCAGTCTCTTCTTAAAAACTTCCAGTGTTGGAGCATTCACCGCTTCTGCAGGCAGGTTGTTCCACTGGTTAATTGTTCTCACTGTCAGGAAGTTTCTCCTTAGTTCTAGGTTGCTTCTCTCCTTGATCAGTTTCCATCCGTTGCTTCTTGTCCTGCCTTCAGGCGCTTTGGAGAGTAGCTTGACTCCCTCTTCTTTGTGGCAGCCCCTGAGATACTGGAACACTGCTATCATGTCCCCCCTCGTCCTTCTCTTCATTAAACTAGACACACCCAATTCCAGCAGCCGTTCCTTATATGCTTTAGCCTCCAGTCCCCTGATCATCTTTGTTGCTCTTCTCTGTACTCTTTCTAGAGCAGTGTTTCTCAACCTTGACAATTTTAAGGCATGTGGACTTCAACTCCCAGAATTCCACAGCCAGCAATGCTGGCTTTGGAATTCTGGAAGTTGAAGTCCACATGCTTTAAAATTGTCAAGGTTGAGAAACACTGTTCTAGAGTCTCAGCATCTTTTTTACATTGTGGTGACCAAAACTGGATGCAGTATTCCAAATGTGGCCTTACCAAGGCGTTGTAAACTGGTATTAATACTTCACGTGATCTTGATTCTATCCCTCTGTTAATGCAGTCCAGCACTTCAAAAGGTTGGAGAAAGGTTGAAATGACAACCCGAACAAACGACGTCATAGGGAGCAGAGCTAATACTGGAGAAGAACAAACTAAAACTTGGAAAGGTCCTTCGAGATTAAAGATGTGTGCTGAAAACAATACCGTAGATTTCAACACCTAAACATTTCTTTGTGTAGGAAAAGTAAATTACATATATAGGTGCAGAAAGAGGAATGTCGGTTTGGGTAATAATAATATATGTGTTCAGTGTGACCAAAATTGAAGTGACTTTATTACTTCCTGTGATGTTGGAGAGGGGAGGGAGAAAGAGAAAGAGAGGTGATACTGAAAGCACTTTAAAAAAAAGAGAGAGAAAGAGGTGATATTGAGAGCCCTGTTTAAATAACTGAAGAGAGTCTTACAGAGAAAGGTCAAGACCTGCTCTCTCTTATCCCATAATAATGTAGTTAAGTTGCAGGAAATGTTAAGAAAATTTTCCTAACTGTGAAGGCAGCTGAACTGATAAATTTGTCTGTCTGTCTGTAATATCTGTCTGTCTGTCTGCTTGCCTGTCTACCTACCTACCTACCTATCCATCCATCCATCCATCCATCTCTCTATCTCTATCTCTATCTCTATCTCTATCTCTATCTCTATCTCTATCTCTATCTCTATCTCTAGCTCTAGCTCTAGCTCTCCATCCATCATCTCTGTCTATCTATCTATCTATCTATCTATCTATCTATCTATCTATCTATCTATCTATCTATCTATCTATCTATCTATCTATCTATCTATCTCTTTTTCATCTCTCTATCTTCTCTCTATCTCTATATCTATCTATCTATCTGTCTGTCTGTCTATAATCTGTCTATGTATCTCTATCATCTCTCTATCTCTCTATCTTCTATATATACCCCCTCTCTCTATCTTCTATCTTCTATCTTCTCTTCTATCTTCATATCTCTCTCTCTCTCTCTCTCTCTCTCTCTCTCTCTCTCTCTCTCTCTCTCTCTCTCTCTCTATCTATCTATCTATCTATCTATCTATCTATCTATCTTTTATCTTCTCTCTCTCTCTAATCTATCTATCTATCTATCTATCTATCTATCTATCTCTTTCTCATCTCTCTCTCTATCTTCTATCTCTATATCTATCTATCTGTCTGTCTGTCTGTCTGTCTATAATCTGTCTATCAATGTACAGTATCTCTCTCTATCATCTCTCTATCTCTCTATCTTCTATATATACCTATCTCTACCTACCTACCTACCTACCTACCTACCTATCTATCTATCTATCTATCTATCTATCTATCTATCTATCTATCTATCTATCTATCTATCTATCTATCTATCTATCTATCTATCATACATATACATATTTTATATTGCCATTATTTTATGTTCTCTCTTTTTTTTACTGTCTTTGCTTTATCTTTTTAAAACTTTTCTTTAATTTTCTGGGTTGTTTTCTTCATTTAAAAAGTTAAAGTGGGGGCTTAGAGGGGTATAAAACAATCATACATGTTTTATCTACTGACAGTTCCAGGTTCAACTCCCAGTATTTCTCAGTACATCAAAGGGACATCAGCCATTATTTGGAAGCTATTATAATAACAGTAGCTAAATGTCTAAGCTGGTAACTTTCTTACCTCTAATATTTGGCAAGGATGTTCAGCCCTTCAAACCTTAGATGTTCGCTCAAAGTGAATTCCCAAATGAATTCATAATTCCATATGAAGCAATGTGGGAAGCGAAGGAAGGCAGGGAATTTCTTCAAAGAAAAATGTAGGGAAAAAAGGAGTAAGTGGAATATGTGTGCATTAAAATGGTGTATAATAAACTACAGAATAAAACCCATTCTTTTTTGAGCTCTGTGTATTTGATCCAATATTTCCAAGAGTTTATTCTACCCCAAAATTATAATCTGAAGTGACAGCACTGCCACATTCCAGAGACTATCAAACCAGTCCAGTAGAGGTGAAACAATCAACAATCAATTCCTTCAATAAAAGACCACTGAAATTTCATCTGCTAGCCACGCTATTTCTATATCATCCAATTCATCAAGTCCCTGAAGTTTGCACAGCATAACAAACATGACTGACGGAACCTTGATCCTATTCGGTCCCGTAAAATTACATTTAGATCCTCAGGCATGAGAGGATTCTGATCCTGTTAGGAGCAATTAAATCTCAACCTGTTTTTTTTTAGATTTAAATGGAATCTCCGGTCTTGTCCACAAGACAAAGTTTTTAACCCTTCGATAAATACATTTTCATCTTCACAGTTGTTATTCTCTCTCTCTCTCTCTCTCTCTCTCTCTCTCTCTCTCTCTCTCTCTCTCTCTCTCTCTCTCTCTCTCTCTCTCTCTCTCTCAGAAGTCCAGTTAAAGGAGTTGATAAATAGACAGTTGGAAAAAGTCACAGAAAGAATGTTGAGTCCTTGGCATGTATTGAGTTCAATCAAGGTCAACCCCCAGGGTAACAATGGACAGCTTATCAAGAGAAAATTAATGCTATTGAACCCAGAAGTCGAGAAGGGGATGATGACAGGTAGAAGATAGGCTATCATTTAGCAGAGGGAGAGAGATTGCTCCATCGCTTCTTCTGACGGTGGATGGTGACCTTCATCGGTCATCACCAAGCTGTCATAGCTGTTGCACAAAGCAATAGGCACCCCTCCTTCCTCCAAGCAGAAGTCTAGNGAAAATTAATGCTATTGAACCCAGAAGTCGAGAAGGGGATGATGACAGGTAGAAGATAGGCTATCATTTAGCAGAGGGAGAGAGATTGCTCCATCGCTTCTTCTGACGGTGGATGGTGACCTTCATCGGTCATCACCAAGCTGTCATAGCTGTTGCACAAAGCAATAGGCACCCCTCCTTCCTCCAAGCAGAAGTCTAGCGGCCATTTTGCTTCATTTCACCTTGGTTTTTTTTTCTCTCCAGCCCTTTACACTAGCTCTTTTCATTTCAACCTTTCCTTTCACGGAACAAAGAAAGAAGCAACCTAGAAATAAGGAGAAATTTCCTAACGGTGAGAGCAAATAACTAGTGGAATGGCTAGTTTTAAGAACTTGTGTGTGTTCCAACACACGAGGCTTTTAAGAAGAGACTGGGCAATCATTTGTCTGGAATGGTAGAGGGCAGGAGTAGGCAACCTTGGCTCTTTTATGACTCATGGACTTCAACTCCCAGAATTCCTGAGCCAGCCATGCTGAGGGGAAAGGGAGAGGTTTCCAAGCTGAACCATGCTGGCTCAGGAATTCTGGGAGTTGAAGTCCACAAGTCATAAAAGAGCCACTAGATCAGGGGTCTTCAAACTTGTCAACTTTAAGACTTGTGGACTTCAACTCCCAGAATTCCTGAGGCAGTATGAGGGAACTATGGCCCCCTCATGACTTGTGGATTTCAACTCCCAGAATTCCTGAGCCAGCATGAGGGAACTATGGCCCCCTCATGACTTGTGGACTTCAACTCCCAGAATTCCTGAGCCAGCCATGCTGAGGGGAAAGGGAGAGGTTTCCAAGCTGAGCCATGCTGGCTCAGGAATTCTGGGAGTTGAAGTCCACGAGTCATAAAAGAGCCAAGGTTGCCTACCCCTGGTATAGGGTTTCCTGCCTGAGCAGGGGGCTGGACTAGAAGACCTCCAAGGTCCCCTCCAACTCTGTTGTTCTGTTATTCTTATTTCTCTGGTCCTTTCCATTTCACCATGTTTCATTTTGCCTTTCATTTCACTGAACAAAGAGAGAAGCCACCTAGAACTCAAGAAAAAAAATTCCTGACAGTGAGAACAATTAATCAGTGGGACGGCTGGCCTTCCAAAGTTGTGGGTGCTCCAACATTGGAGGCTTTTAAGAACAATCATTTGTCTGGAATGGTCTAGAGTCTCCCACTTGTTATTCTTGTTTCTCCGGCCCATTGCCCTGTCTTCGCTGCCATTTGCAAAAATGTACTGTATACTTGACAGGGCTGGTGGAAGCTAAGAGAAAAGCGGAGGTAGATGGGTAAAGAACAGAACAGAACAACAGAGTTGGAAGGGACCATGGAGATCTTCTAGTCCAACCGCCTGATCAAGCAGGAAACCCTATCCCATTCCATAGCGATGAAGCACCCATAACTTCTGGAGGCAAAGCTGTTCCACTGGTTGATTGTTCTCCCTGTTAGAAAATTTCTCCTTAGTTCTATGCTGCTTCTCTCCTTGATTGGTTTCCATCCATTGCTTCTTAAAGGTTAAAGGTTTCTTTAAAGCTTAGAGATCCATTCTTCCTTAAAGTTTAAAGATGTTTCTTTAAAGCTTAAAGATGTGGGGATGAGACATGGAAGGAAGTGGAAGAGTTTACAGGGAAACTTTTGAGAGGCAACCTACATTTGGGCCAAAAGGGAGGAGGGTTCCATTTGAACTACTTAAGGACTTATCCTTGAAATAGAAATTGCTGCATGCACATACACACACACAGTCACACAGTCACAAGTACATTTTGGGTGCTCGGTAACCAGCTCTCATTTAGAACTGTTTAAAGTATCCTACAGTCATGTGACCACAATTTGTGCTATTTTTTATTTTTTTTGGGTGTTTTCTGGTTAAAAACAGGAAAAGCCCAATTGATAGCCTGGATTTGCTTAACGCCGATGTGATTTGCTTAATGACCACAATGACTTGCTAAAACTGCCTACCTACCAAAATCTATGTTGATCTGAATTTTTCAATGTGATTCTTTGAAATTTAAAAAATACCCTAAGGGTTTTTATATCATATGTGGGAGAAAAGAGAAGATTTTTTTTTCACAACAGATATTATGTTATGTTATGTTATGTTATGTTATGTTGTGTTGTGTTGTGCTGTGTTGTGTTGTGTTGTGCTGTGCTGTGTATTATTATTGTATTATATTATATTATTGTATTATATTATATTATATTATTGTATTATATTATATTATTATATTATTATATTATATTATATTATATTATATTATATTATATTATATTATATTATATTATATTATATTATATTATATTATATTATATTATATTATATTATATTATATTATATTATATTATATTATATTATATTATATTATATTATATTATATTATTATATTATATTATATTATATTATATTATATTATATTATATTATATTA
>NW_015389170.1:15404-21367 GCF_001527695.2 Protobothrops mucrosquamatus | reverse complement strand
TTATTTTATTTTATTTTATTTTATTTTATTTTATTTTATTTTATTTTATTTTATTTTATTTTATTTTATTTTATTTTATTTTATTTTATTTTATTTTATTTTAATCTTTTTGCATCCATTTTTGCTGCTCCTCTCAATTCCTACCCACACTTGAACAGAACACAAAGAAGATCTTTTAAAAAGAATCAAGGGTCTTTCATATACTTCTATTTCCGAAATAAGGTAGGTTGTCTATTCCTTGTGTCAGATTGGCTCAGGAGATGGAGACATTTATTTTGAAGATATATTGCATTGAGTAGCTACAACATCTGGAGCAGTTCATCATCCCAGCCACCGCAAGGAACTGAAACAGACCTGAGCAATTAGTCCATGATGCTTTTGCATTGGTAAGAGGCAAGGTGAGTCCCTCTGATCCATCACAAGTTAGTTCTGGGTGACAGCAATATTGTCACTACAAGTTGAAGGGAAAGACAAATGAGACCCAGGGCTGAGCAGTCGCTGAGCAAGGAAAGGGTCAAATGGCCCACTTTCTCCTAATTCTACTTTGGGAGAAGGAACTCAGCCTTGGTTCTCCTGAAGAAACAACGTAATAGCTCAAAGGAAGCCTAAAGGAATGCTCCTGTTTACTCAATCATTCAAAAATGCATAGATAAATAGTGCAAGGCAGTGTTCCCAACGCAAATAATGTATATTTTACTTGTAACATTCTGGACTTCTTTCTCTGTTGAGGAAGAACAAATTTGTAGAAGAGAATGTTTTTAGCTTAGGGCTTAATTGTGAGGTCCTTGGTGCTCTCAGAGTAGGAGAAGAGCAGACAGAGCCTGGGGGTGGAGTCAAGAAAGGAATCAGCCTGGGGTCCTTACATTCACATAAACCATCTAAGTCCACATTTCATTGAATTTCATTGAATTTCATTGATCCTTATTTAGCACCAGTTTAGTGCTGACCATTAGTTAACAAGATTCTTGTGTATAGGCATCAATAATAAATCTTTTTAACTGCAACTTAACATATGGATCCGATTCTTTGCACCTGGCACTCTGAACGTGGTGGTTTCCTGGTAAATGAAACATCAATTACCAATTTCTGGTAAATGATACATCTGCAAGAAAATAGCCAAGGTCAGAGAGTACCAAGGACCCCGAAAACAGATATTCTATTCTGTTCTGTTCTGTTTTGTTCTGTTCCATTCCATTCCATTCTGTTCTGTTCCGTTTCATTCTATTCTATTCTATTCTATTCTATTCTATTCTATTCTATTCTATTCTATTCTATTCTATTCTATTCTATTCCATTCCATTCCATTCCATTCCATTCTATTCTATTCTATTCTATTCTATTCTATTCTATACAATTCCATTCCATTCCATTCCATTCTATTCCATATTTTCTATTCTATTCTATTCTATTCTATTCTATTCTATTCTATTCTATTCTATTCTATTCTATTCCATTCCATTCCACTCCACTCCACTCCACTCCATTCCATATACTCTATTCTATTCTATTATGTTCTGTTCTGTTCCACCCTTGTATCTTCTTTAAGAATGCAAGAGCAGCTGCAGCCTTAACTGAAAGAAGAAATGGAAACACGATTGAGCTGGACACAGCTTACTTCCATCTACTAGTGCTATGATTGGCCAATGGGTGAAATCACCCAGAGGCCAGTTAGCATTAAATAAAACAACGAGAGGGGGAAACAACGCTTTTGGAGAATGCTTGTTCAACCTAGCCAACTTTCATAAGAGTGGACTTCTGAGGAATTCTAGGAGATGAAGTCCACCCATCTGAAAGTTGCTGAGGTTGAGAAACATTGGTCTAGCCCAGAGGTCTTAAAACTTGGCCCTTTGATGACTTGTGGACTTCAACTCCCAGAATGCCTCATCCAGGCACATGTGCCTGGCTGAGGAATTCTGGGAGTTGAAGTCCACAAGCCATCAAAGGCCCATTTTGAAGACCCCTGGGCTAGCCCATTTTGCAGAGGTTGAAACCCTTGGAAGAACCTGCTATGATTTGATCAAATCAAGAGAGTGTGTAAACCACGGCCAACAGTGGTTCTGAGTACTTACAATGAGCATTGATCTCCAACCTTCATTTATTTACTTCTTCTTCCCTGTGTTGTTCAGATCATCTTTCCCTCTCCACTCTCTTGCACACCCCTTCATTGATATTTTGGCTAGCTTTTTCCATTACATGAATTACTCTTCATCTTGTCACCTATTTGCATTTTTGGTGGCTGCATCACTATTGGATGAAGCAAAATTATTGGAGCTTGAAGCCATTTAGATTACTAAGATGGCAACCTAGTAAATCCACATTTGAAGCAAAGCCTAATCAGATATTATTAGCGGGTATGTTCAAAGCAACTTCCTCATAATTCCCATATTATAAACATCCCTATATTATTCACACACCCGCAAGCCACTAAGTTTTCATTAATAAATAGATGGATGAGTTTCACCTTTGGTGTAAGACCCACAAAGTCACAAGAATTACATTCCAAATAACTCTGATCCATAATTTATTCAATATTGAACACAATGGGGAGATATTTAGTATCATTATCTTCCTGTTCACTTTAATTTATATGTCAATTATTTCCCAGGAGATTATAATTTTTAGTTTTATTTGGGGGGGGAGACACTTCAGATTAATTGTACTCATCAAACCTGAGTACAAATGCTGAGATTAAGTTGGCATTCAGCCTCTTTCTGGACTTTTCCATTAGTGGATAAAGCAACAGGTTGTGATGAAAAGTATCACAGGTCATAAGAACATGGTCTGTCTTAATTGCACTAGATATAAATTGATTTGGCCTTAGTAATCTTTCAGATTTAATGTCAAGCCCATTTGGATTTGGAAAAATATATTGCTTAAAATGGTGAAGTACAAAATCTTGAAAACCTGCTAAGCGAATTCTTCAATTTATACCTAGCACAATTCAGAGTTACTTGGAGTTTCTTGCTTATATTCCTCTCCTCCAATTATTTGAGATGCCTTGAGATGGAAAGAAAGAAAGAAAGAAAGAAAGAGAGAGAGAGAGAGAGAGAAAGAAACAAAGAAAGAAAAAGAAAGAAAAAGAGAGAGAGAGAGAAAGAAAGAAAGAAAGAAAGAGGAAGGAAGGAAGGAAGGAAGGAAGGGAGAGAGAGGGGGGGGAAGGAAGGAAGGAAGGAAGGAAGGAAGGAAGGAAGGAAGGAAGGAAGGAAGGAAGAATATTCCCTGACATTAACATTATTTTGGCATTAGAAGAACAGTCTACTTTGATGGCTACTATCCATGATGGATTGTTTCTGAGATCTAGTCCATTGTCAGCCGATACAATTTTTTGAATTACTTTAGGTCAATCCCCCTTTCTTAGCTGAACGTACCATACAGGGCTATTCTTATTGGAAAAATAGGATGCAATAATGTTCTAAATGCTGCCTTGAATGAAAGGCAGGATATAAATTAACCTGCAATACTGCATTCTAACCATTGTGCCACCAGAACTCTTGAGAGAGAGAAAGAGAGAGAGAAATGTGATAGATAGATAGATGATAGATAGATAGATAGATAGATAGATAGATAGATAGATAGATAGATAGATAGATAGATAGATAGATAGATAGATAGATAGACAGACAGACAGACAGACAGATAGATGATAGATAGATGATAGTTAGCAATAGCAAGAGCACCTAGACTTATATACCGCTTCACAGTGCTTTACAGCCCTCTCTAAGCGGTTTACAGAGTCAGCCTATTGGCCGCCAAGAATATGGATCCTCATTTTACCAACCTTGGAAGGATGGAAGGCTGAGTCAGCCTTGAGCCAGTCAGGATCGAACTGCTAGCAGGCAGCAAAATTAGCCTGCAATACTGCATTCTAACCACTGTGTCATCACAGCTCTTGGCTGTATATCTAGGACACGGGTGTCAAACTCACCATGTCACATGACGTGTTGCGACGTATTGTGACTTTTTTTTTTGCATTGCCAGAGCTGGAGTGGGTGCAGCCACCATATGATGCAACCGGCCCATGGGCTGGCAATTTGACACCCCTGATCTAGGATGGAGCCCATGTTTCAACACTGACTTACCCTAACTAGACCTAATGTCTAATTTTGAGAACTGGAAGAAGCTCAAAGACTCTGGGCTTCAAGAACAAAATGTGAAGACTAACAACCAAGCCTGTTGCCATCTGGATGAGCCAAGGGTGCAACATGATTTTATTGTCACAAAAAATCATATCTTTAAGGATATTCCTTAAGATCCATGGTGGCACAGTGGTTAGAATGCAGTAGTGGAGGCTGACTCACAGTGCTCACTGCTAGGAGTTCAGTTCTGACTGACTCAAGGTTGTCTCAGCCTTCCTTCCTGCTGAGGTCAGTAAAATGAGGACCCAGATTGTTGGGGGCAATAGGCTGACTCTGTAAACTGCTTAGAGAGGGCTGTAAAGCACTATGAAGTGGTATATAAGTCTAAGTGCTATTGCTATTTATTATTCCTCCCTCCCTCCCTCCTTCCTTCCTTTCCTCTCTGGAGGCACAGTGGTTAGAATGCAGTATTGTGGGCTAACTCACTGGTCACTGCCAGGAGTTCGATCCTGACCGGCTCAAGGTTGACTCAGCCTTCCATCCTTCCAAGGTTGGTAAAATGAGGACCCAGATTGTTGGGGGCAAACAGGCTGACTCTGTAAACTGCTTAGAGAGGGCCGTAAAGCACTGTGAAGCGGTATATAAGTCTATTGCAAATTCTGCCCACTGCCAGAAGTTCGATCCTGACCAGCTCAAGGTTGACTCCACCTTCCATCGTTCCGAGGTCGGTAAAATGAGGACCCAGATTGTTGGGGGCAAGAGGCTGACTTTGTAAACCACTCAGAGAGTGCTACAAAGCACTATGAAGTGGTGTATAAGTCTAAGTGCTTTTGCTATTGTTATTCCTCCCTCCCTCCTTCCCTCCTTTCCTCTCTGGAGGCACAGTGGTTAGAATGCAGTATTGCAGGCTAACTCACTGCTCACTGCCAAGAGTTCGATCCTGCCCAGCTCAAGGTTGACTCAGCCTTCCATCCTTCCGAGGTCAGTAAAATGAGGACCCAGATTGTTGGAGGCAAGAGGCTGAATCTGTAAAGTGCTTAGAGAAGGCTGTAAAGCACCATGAAGCGGTATATAAGTCCATGTGCTATTGCTATCCCATGTTACTTTTTGGGCCAAGACTGCAATGTCAACTTTGGTGGAAAAGAGACGAGCACTCTTTAATGCAAAGTGGCATGGATTTACATCATACTTTATGGAACGGAAGGACATTTGCCAGACGTGGTTCACTTGTGAATCATCCCGCTGAACTTTTTTTTATTTTATTTTTTTCCCAGGACTAGCACTACGGTCATTGCAATGTGAACTTTGGAGCAGGATAGATTTTATATGCATAGCACTGTCATAAATAAATCATAGAGAACTGTAATGAGAAAATATGTAGCAAGGAATAAAGCCAACCCTGATACGGAACGTCAACAGTGCTTTATAATTCAATTCAGTCAAGGGCTGGGGAGGGGGGGAAGAGGGGGTAGGCAGAGAAAAGGGGAGGGGGGGTTGATTTGTGTGTTGTGTATTATGGAATTTCGAGAACGGAGCCAGTTTATTGCAAGCTAATGTATTATTAAAATGTAGATGAAACCAATTAAGAAAGCACATTTTGGATTGCATATAAATAAATAAATCACGGGTCACCCAGGAGATAGGGAATGTCAAGGACTGAAGTCAAGGAGAATTGCCAGTTCTCTCTCTCTCTCTCTCTCTCTCTCTCTCTCTCTCTCTCTCTCTCTCTCTCTCTCTCTCTCTCTCTCTCTCTCTCTCTCTCTCTCTCTCTCTCTCTCTTTCAGTCTGGAATTATTTCTGAGATCCGTTCTTTGTAAGAGGATGTTCTTCACTCAACATCCTCAAGAGGAACCATTGGAAGGATTCCTTTTTTATGATAAAATTTGA
>NW_015389170.1:10727-15205 GCF_001527695.2 Protobothrops mucrosquamatus | reverse complement strand
GATTGGAGAATGAACCGCCATTCCCAGAACTGTTGTGATAAATTTCTTATCTTGGGTGAGTGACCCAGAATGTATAATTTACAAGTGTTATTCTAACTTCCCTCCATTCTGCAGAAGATTTGCCTGCCTCTTAAGAGTGCAGGTCACAAGGAGAGGTGATGCTTTTTGGTATCCTTCTTCAGGGGAAGGAATTTCGTTCTCCCTGAAAAAAAAGGGGGGAAGATAAGAGTTGAGCTTAACTTCAAGTTATTACCTGGAAAAGGATAGACTAGACTAGACTAGACTAGACTATAATAGGAATAGAATAGAATAGAATAGAATAGAATAGAATAGAATAGAATAGAATAGAATAGAGCTGGAAGGGACACTGGAGGTCTTCTAGTCGAGCCCCCTGCCCAAGCAGGAGAACCTATACCATCTCAGACAGGTGATTGTTTAGTTTTTTCTTAAAAACCTCCAGAGATAGAGCGCCCACGATTTCTGGTGGCAGGTTGTTCCACTGGTTGATTGTCCTCACTGTCAGGAAGTTTCTCCTTAATTCCAGGTTGCTTCTCTCCTTGATCAGTTTCCAACCATTGTTTTTCGTCCTTCCCTCTGGTGCTCTAGTGAACAACTTGGCCCCTTCTGCCTTGTAGTTAAGGTTAAGGTTATTTCCTTAACAACAATAAAGAAATGCTTCTTTTACTTTCTTCCCAAGTTCATGTTCTCAAAATCCAGACCTGAGGTTTTGTGGTGGACTTCCACCCATATAATCCAATCCTGATTAACTATTTTGTGATTGACTAGATGCCTCCACCAGTGGGTACCAAAAGGTGAAGATCAGTGTAACCATTCCCTACTCTCTGAAAAATCTTCTCCCATGTGACCCCTATGGAACGTCTCCTATGGGACTATGTGACAACCTTCTCCTAACCCAAAGGTCTTCAAACCTGGCCCTTTTATGACTTGTGGACTTCAACTCCCAGAATTCCTCAGCCAGCGTGCCTGGCTGAGGAATTCTGGGAGTTGAAGTCCACAAGTCATAAAAGGGCCAAGTTTGAAGACCCCTGACTTAAGCAAACATTGAATCATGGAACCTTCATTGCCTTCTGGGGCAATGCAGCCAACATTTGGTATATTGGTTTCGGTGATTGTAAGGATAGGTTTGAGGACTCGATTTAGAATTGAACAAAATGTCCAATAGATTCTGTTATGGATGACCACATTGTCCCATACAATTAGTTTATTTCTGTTGTACCATCCACACATCCATTCTTCCATTTCTTCTTCTTAAGAATAAATATTAAGAATGACTGATGGAATTGCAATTACTTTTCTACTAAGAGTTGAGTTAAATGTGATGTCAAATTGCTTTGGGGTCTAAAACTCTAATCCCTTCCTCCCTCCCTCCCTTCCTTATTTCCTTCCTTCCTTTCTCCCTCCCTCCCTGCTTCTTTCTTTCTTTCTTTCTTTCTTTCTTTCTTTCTTTCTTTCTTTCTTTCTTCCTTCCTTCCTTCCTTCCTTCCTTCCTTCCTTCCTTCCTTCCTCTTTCCCTCCCTCCCTGTCTCTTTCTTTCTTTCTTTCTTTCTTTCTTTCTTTCTTTCTTTCTTTCTTTCTTTCTTTCTTTCTTTCCTTCCTCTTTCCCTCCCTGTCTCTTTCTTTCTTTCTTTCTTTCCTCCCTCCCTTCCTGCCTCTTTTTTTCTTTCCTCCCTCCCTGCCTCTTTCTTTCTTTTTTCTTTCTTTCTTTCTTTCTTTCTTTCTTTCTTTCTTTCTTTCTTTCTTTCTTTCTTTCTTTCTTTCTTTCTTTCCTTCCTCTTTCCCTCCCTGTCTCTTTCTTTCCTCCCTCCCTCCCTCCCTCCCTGCCTCTTTCTTTCTTTCTTTCTTTCTTCCTTCCTTCCTTCCTTCCTTCCTTCCTTCCTTCCTTCCTTCCTTCCTTCCTTTCCTTCCTTCCTTCCTTCCTTCCTTCCTTCCCCCCCCCTCTCTCTCCCCTTCCCCATATCTTCAAATATAACCATTTTGACGTTTTTATTTAATTGTTTTTCAGCTATTCTTAGGATGAAAACATTTCTGGAGGGCAGATCAGGGGTTCAGAACAATGCCAGGCCGTATTTGGTTTCTTTGTCTCATAACCTGTGCCTAAGGGGAAAGTATTTTGCTGTGGAGTTATTTAAACATGTTTCAGCTGTCATCACAAATAGGTGTCTAAGAGGTGAAGATCTGAATTTGCTTTTGGTATTTTCTTGCATTTCTCACCCCATGACTTATTTATCAATTTTTTATTTGATCATTTCCAAGACTGGTAGGGGATTGTCTTCCTATTTAAGAATCAAGGAAGCCCCACGTGCTATCTTTTCCCTTAAGAAAGTAAGAGCAACTTTGCTAAGCTATGGCTTATTAGTCCATACATACTTCTGTTTACAAGAGAGGCCAACCAGGCATCCGTAATAACCCCAGAAGAGGACAGAGAAGATATAAAGTCCCGTCTCAGGCATAAAATTCGGATGGGTCAGTTTGAGCCAATCACCAGGAGATGGTGAGTTTTTAGGCATGAAAGCTGGTTCAGTAACTCTGGCCAATCACCAGGAGACTGTGAGTTCTAGTCCTGCCTTAGGCATGAAAGCCAGCTAGGTGACCTTGGGCCAATCACCAGGAGACGGTGAGTTCTAGTCCCGTCTTAGGTATGAAAGCTGGCTCGGTAACTCTGAGCCAATCACCAGGAGATGGTGAGTTCTAGTCCCGCCTTAGGCATGAAAGCCAGCTAGGTGACCTTGGGCCGATCACCAGGAGACGGTGAGTTCTAGTCCCGCCTTAGGCATGAAAGCCAGCTGGGTGACTCTGGGCCAATCACCAGGAGACAGTGAGTTCTAGTCCCATCTTAGGTATGAAAGCTGGCTCGGTAACTCTGGGCCAATCACCAGGAGACGGTGAGTTCTAGTCCCGCCTTAGGCATGAAAGCCAGCTGGGTGACTCTGGGCCAATCACCAGGAGACGGTGAGTTCTAGTCCCGCCTTAGGCATGAAAGCCAGCTAGGTGACCTTGGGCCAATCACCAGGAGAAGGTGAGTTCTAGTCCCGCCTTAGGTATAACAGCTGGCTGGCTAACTTTGAGCCAATCACCAGTCAAACGAAACGTCTCAGTTTTAATAAACTTTGGTCCAGTTACCACGATTTAACCTTTTAACATCCTTTTGGCCTGGATGATTGAATCTTCATTTAGATATTCCTTTTCATTTTGGGGAGAAGCCCTCCCCCCTCCCCCCCCCGCAGTCTGTATGGCAAGATTTGGATCGTTCCCACGACTCTCTGACTCTCCCCCTCTCCAAATTTTTCATTTTGACTGAAGGAGTTACCTGGATGAGTAATGAAACCTCTCCGTTTTATTAAACTTTGGCCCAATGGCCACGATCGAACCTTTTTTTTTGCCATATTTTTGGGATGCCTTCAAGCGGATGCTGGAAAACCTTCTGCCTGGGAATTTCGATTCTTGCTCTGAGGCTTGACCTTAAGGGTTCCTTCCAAGAACCATTCTGGGAATTGAATTCTGAAGATCTGAAAAGATGTCACGTGGAAGAGGGTGAAGGGCAATCCCTTGGCATTCCAGAGTGCAGGTCATGGAAGAATGCAGAGCAGAGACTGGTTGTACATTTGGGGGTGGAGAAACGGCTTAACGGGAAGAATGTTTGGTCAGCGGAAGCCTTGATCCAGAGAAGTGTTGAATTCTCCTTTATTGGTTGGTGTCCAAGTGGAGGCTAGGTAGCCATCTGCCAGAGATGCTTTGATTTGGATCGATGCATTGAGCAGAGGGTTGGGATCGATGGGTCCTCCCAAATTTATGATATTATGATTCTATGAGGTTAGAGGGAACAGTGCAAAAATACATTAAGTAAAGGAACTAATACAAGCTGGTAGCTTCTCCCTCCCTCCCTGCCTTCCTTCCTTCCTTCCTTCCTTCCTCCTTTCTTTCACCCATTCCTTCCTGTTTTTTTCACTCCTTCCTTCCTTCCTTCCTTCCTTCCTTCCTTCCTTCCTTCCAGAATTTTTCCAAGTCTACCTGGGACTGAATTTTGGATTGAGCCTCAAATGCACAAGCTAAACTGTAGGTCTCCCTCCAAAATCCTTCACCAAGTTGGCTATTTATGACATTTCAATCCAGCATATGGAAGATACTTCTTTGCAAGGTCTGGTTTTAAATAGTAACAAGAATCTTCCAAGCCTCTCTTTAGCTATTAGAAACTTTTGTTATATCAGAGAGGTGATTTTTATTCATCCAGTCCCAATTTATGTATTTGTTCCTTGAGCTTGCAAACATTTTTGACCTTTTGAATCTTCAACAAGAAGTCTGAAAATGATAGTTTTCCTGCTTGGAGGCTGGGAAAGTGGGAAGGAAGGAAGTAAGGGAGGGAGGGAGGGAGGGAGGGATGGAGGGAGGGAGGGGGAAAGGAGGGAAGGAAAGAGGGAGGAAGGAGTGAGGAAGGAAGGGAGGGAGGAGGAAGCAGAGAG
>NW_015389170.1:0-10502 GCF_001527695.2 Protobothrops mucrosquamatus | reverse complement strand
GGCAGGAGGGAAGGAAAAAGGAAGAAAGGAAGGAAGGAAGGGAGGAGGAAGGAGGGAGGGAGGGAGGGAGAAAGGAAGGAAGAAAGGAAGAAAGGAAGGAAGGGAAGGAGGGAGGGAGGGAAAGAGAGAGCTTAGTTTTTTGGTGAGAAAATAGCAGTGAAGAAAAATGCACATCACAAAATGAATCCACTTCCTTAACAAAATTGCAGTGAACGAGGGAAATAGCCTGGCATGAAAATTAACCCATATTCTCATTATACCGTTAAGTGGCCATTTCAGATGCTGCCGTACTCAGCTGACGGTTTACAGTCTGAAAAATGTGCAAATGATACCGACAACATTGGCACTGCTTTTATTGACCCCTCTCACACATGGGTTCCCCCTCCCCAAAAACAGATTCAGAGAGACAGAAGGGCTGGCTGCAAACGCTCTTAGGGAACATGCGTGGAGGGAGGCTGCTTTCTCTCTTTCCAAGGGTTGGGAGGAGGCTCAAGAAACCTCCTGGCTCATCCCACGTCCTGCTCTTGGAATGCTGGAACTACCATTGGCAAAACGGAGATGTACAAATGGGCTGCAGGTTAATGAAATGGTCTACAGTCCTTAGTCAATAAGCAGGACTTTTCTGTGCATTAATGATTCACCTGTGGAGAGGGTTACCAGCATCAAATTCTTGGGTGTGCAGCTAACGAGTAGGCTGGCTTGGTCACTCAACAGTGAGAAACTGGTGTAGCAGGCACAGCAGGGCCTGCATTTTCTGCATCGCATGAGAAAAGCACATCTTCCTTCCCCTGTCCTGACCACTTTCTACAGGGGGACGATCGAGAGCATCCTGTTATACAGCATCACAGTCTGGTTTGGAAGCATCACTGCTTCAGACAGGAAGGCGGTGCAGAGAGTGGTGAGGACGGCAGAAAAGATCATTGGCAGTTCCCTCCCTCCCATCCAGGACATAGCACAGAAGCGCTGCTTGAGCAGGGTCCGTAAGATCATCTGGGACACTACACATCCTCTTCACAACCTGTTTTCCTTGTTACCTTCTGGGAGGAGGGGGCTTCGTGGTATCCGTAGCAGAACATCCAGATTCAGCCAGAGTTTCATTCTATACAGCATTAACCGTGTGAACTCTCAAGCTTCCTCCTTCCGTTATATATACAAGATGGACAAATATTTATTTGTTATGTATATGTAGGGGTGTGGGTCTATATATATGTTGTACATAGGTGTGTGTCATATATGTGTTCATTTTGAGAGCAGACAACTAAATTCATTTTTGATATGTGCCATTGTGCCCAAAGTAAAAAAAAATGACAATAAAGGTTGTCTTTATCTTTATCTAAATATAAGATACAAGGTCTCTTTCAATGGGCCTATTCTGTTCTGTTCTGTTCTATTCTATTATTTCTTATTCTATTCTGTTCTGTTCCATTCCATTCTGTGCCATTTCTTCTCTCTCTCAGTTCTGTGAGAACTGATGAAGCTTCTTGGATGAGAGGTGAAACGTCTTCTTCCTCAAAGAAAAGACAAATTATAAGCCGTGTTTGTTGATAGTTCTGCAACGGCTGGCTTTGTAAGTCATGCTAACCTATAAACAATGGCTTGTAAACCTTGATGGTTGGATTTGCCCCCCTACAATCTATGTGAGCCCTCTTCCTAAAACCCGTGCACTTTTCTTTTTCTTTCACACAGACACACAAACACACACACACACAATTTGTCTATGAAGATTCTCCATCACCCAGGTCCTGGTTGTCCCAAATGTGCTTTTTTCAGGAGGCAACTGGACTTTCTTGTTTTTCTTTGAAGATGTTTCGCTTCTCATCCAAGAAGCTTCTTCAGCTCTGATTGGATCTTCAACAGTGAAGGGACACAGGGCAGAAAAACATCCTGCAGCCAAGAAGGCGCCACAGACATTTATACCACTCAGGTGACCCTCAGGACACACAGACAAACCTCCAAGTGGCCTCAATGACCCTCTAAAAGAAGGCAAATGACCAGCTGTCTGCAAGGAGTACAAATCCTTCCATTCCCCACCGTCCAGTCAGAGCTGAAGAAACTTTTGGGATGAGAAGCAAAACATCTTCAAAGTAAAACAAGAAAGTCAAGCTGCCTCCTGAAAAAGCACCTTTGGCACAACCATCACCTGGATAACTGAGAATCTCCACAGACATTGTTTCTTGTCCTGCCCTCTGGTGCTTTGGTGAATAAGTTGACCCTCTCTTCTTTGTGGCAGCCTCTCAGATACTGGAACACTGCTATCATGTCTCCCCTGTTTCTTCTTTTCTTTAGACTGGCCAAACCCAAGTCCTGCAGCTGTTCTTCGTATGTTTTAGCCTCCAGGCCTTTGATCATCTTAGTTGCTCTTCTCTGAGCTTGATCTATGCACTTTGGGATGAACATCCTTTGAATGGTGCGGGAGGATGAACAGATTTCCAGAAAACATTGCAGATTCCAGGAACCATTTGTGCTTCATCTTGTTCATCCCAACAATCTGCACCATCTTCAACAGTGAAGAGATACAGGGCAGAAAACATCCTGCAGACAAGAAGTCTCCACACCCATTTACACTACTCAGGTGACCCTGAGGACATAGGTAAACATCCAAGTGGCCTCAACAACTCTCTAAAAGAAGGCAAATGACCAGCTGTCTGCAAGGAGTATAAATCCTTCCATTCCCCACCATCCAGTCAGAGCTTAAGAAGCTTCTGGGATGAGAAGCGAAACGTCTTCAAATAAAAACAAAGAAAGTCCAGTTGCCTCGTTGGGGAAAAAAAAACACCTTTGGGACACACACAGGTTGTGAACTTAATTAATATTTGTGAACTTGATTAATATTTATATGTTACTTACGTGTAAGGGTGTAGGTCTATACATATGTTGTATATAGCATGTGTTATATGTGTGTTAGGTGTGTATACACTTTGAGAGGAAGCAACTCAATTTCATTTTTAATTTGTGCCATTGTGCCCACAGGGGAAAAAAAATGACAATAAAGGTTATCTAATCACTTAGGGCTCTCAAGCAATCTTGAGAAAATGGCAAGAATTTGAGGGGTGGATTTATTTATTTTTTTTCCCCTCAAGGAAAATGTTGAGTGAGAAGATGTGAATGGGTCCTCTCCCTTTTCTTGTCTTTCTTTAATTCGTCTCCAACATTTGTTTGACTTTTCCAGTGTTTGCGATAAACAAGCTCTCCGATAAAACCATAACATTCCGTTCCCCCCAACCTTTTTCCAAGCAGAGCCGAGCAAGCAAGGAAGAAAACAAACTGCAAAACAAAATACGGGAGGAAAAGGTGAAAAGGTAACACTTGTTTTCATTATTTATGGCACTAAAAAAAAATCTACTGTGTAAACTGTGTGGTGTGAAAAACAACGAAGAGTTTGTTGATCTCCTTTTGTCTGAGGTGGACTTATTTTAGAAAAATATTCTGGCTTCCTATGAAGTTTGTCTGCGGTTAAATATGGAAATTGTGGGCTGAGTTAAATGTTGTGGAAGGAACAAGATCACGCAAAGTATTGGTACCGCTTTATAAAACCCTAGTGAGGCCACACCTGGAATACTGTAGCCAGTTTTGGTCACCATATCACAAAAAAGATGTTGAGAGTTTGGGAAAAAAAAATCAGAGAAGAGCAACTAAGATGATCCAAGGCCTGGAGACTAAAAAACATACGAAGAACGGCTGCAAGACTTGGGTTTGGCTAGTCTAAAGAAAAGAGGAAATAGGGGAGACTTGATAGCAGTATTCCAGTATTTGAGGGGCTGCCACAAAGAAGAAGGGGTAACGTTATACACCAAAGCACCAAGGGCAGGACGAGAAACAATGGTTGGAAGCTGATCGAAGAGAGAAGCAACCTGGAATTAAGGAGAATCTTCCTGACAGTGAGGATAATTAACCAGTGGAACAGAAGTTGCCTCCAGAAATCATGGGCACTCCATCACTGGAGGTTTTTAAGAAGAGACTGGACAGTCACTTGTCTGAGATGGTATAGATTCTCCTGCTTGAGCAGGGGCTGGACTAGAAGCCCTCCAAGGTCCCTTCCAGCTCTCTTCACTTCTCTTCTCTTCTCTTCTCTTCTCGTCTCGTCTCGTCTCGTCTCGTCTCGTCTCGTCTAGTCATCAAGGAGAGAAGCAACCTAGAATTAAGAAGAAACCTCCTGACATTGAGGACAATTAACCAGTGGAACAACCTGCCTCCAGAAGTAGTGAATGCTCCAACACTGGAGGTTTTTAAGAAGAGACTGGACATTCACCTGAGATGGTATATGTTCTCCTGCTTGAGCAGGGGGCTGAACTAGAAGACCTCCAAAGTCCCTTCCAACTCTCTTCTCTTCTCTTCTCTTCTCTTCTCTTCTCTTCTCTTCTCTTCTCTTCTCTTCTCTTCTCTTCTCTTCCCTTCCCTTCCCTTCCCTTCCCTTCCCTTCCCTTCTCGTCTCGTCTCGTCTCGTCTCTTCTCTTCTCTTCTCATCTATTCATCAAGGAGAGAAGCAACCTGGAATTAAGAAGAAACTTCCTGACAGTGAAGGCAATTAATCAGTGGAACTGAAGTTCAGAAATCATGGGTGCTCCATCTCTGGAGATTTTCAAGAAGAGACTAGACGGTCACTTTTCTGAGATGGTATAGGTTCTCCTGCTTGAGCAGGAGCCTGGACTAGAAGACCTTCCAGGTCCCTTCCATCTCTATTTTGTTCAACTAACTAACCATCCAATATATACAGATAATCCTCAATTTACAGCAGTTCGTTTAGTGACTGTTCGAAGTTACAACAGCATTGAAAAAAAAGTGTCTTCTGACTATTTTTTTACACTTAAGACGATGGCCGCATCCCCCCAGGGTCACATGATCAAAATTCAGAGGCTTGGCAACTGACTTGTATTTATGATGGTGGCGGCGTCCCCGAGGTCACGTGATCCCATTTTGCAACCTTCTGACAAGCAAAGTCCATGGGGGAAGACAAGTTAAACTTCACCACCACATTACTAATTAATAATAATAATAATAATAATAATAATAATAATAATAATAATAATAATAATAATAATAATAAAGAAGTTGGAAGGGACCTTGGAGGTCATCGAGTCCAACCCCCTGCTCAGGCAGGAAACCCTATACCATTTCGGACAAATGGCTGTCCAGTCTCGTCTTAAAAACTTCCAGTGTTGGAGCATTCACAGCTTCTGAAGGCAGGTAGTTCCATTGGTTAATTGTTCTAACTGTCAGGAAGTTTCTCCTTAGTTCTAGGTTGCTTCTCTCCTTGATTAGTTTCCATCTGTTGCTTCTCATCCTGCCTTCAGGCGCTTTGGAGAATAGCTTGACTCCCTCTTTTTTGGGGCAGCCCCTGAGATATTGGAACCCTGCTATCATGTCCCCCCTCGTCCTTCTCTTCATTTACATTCAGATGCTTGATAACCACTTTGGACCACTGCGACGACCCGCTTAACAACAGTGGCAAGAAAAGTCGTAAAACGGGGCAAAGCTCACTTAAACAGCTGTCTCACTTAACGACAGAAGTGTTCGGATCAGTGGCAGTCTACCTGTATTCTCTCCGTGTTTTTGTCTCCAATTTGCAGGAAGTCCTTGACTTACGACTGCAACAGAGCCCAAAATTTATGCTGCTAAGTGAGACAGTTGTTGGACTTGTTAAACCACCCGAGTTCTTTATGTGGGAATATGACAGAGACTCCTGTTTGTTTGTTTGTTTGTTTGTTTACTTGTTTACTTATTTACTTATTTATTTATTTATTTATTTATTTATTTATTTATTTATTTATTTATTTGTTTGTTTGTTTGTTTGTTTGTTTGTTTATTTATTTATTTATTTATTTATTTTCCTCCCAAGCTTTGGCCAAGTGCCAAGCCTGAAATTTTGTCCATGAAATGTAAAAAAGATGCTGAGACTCTAGAAAGAGTGCAGAGAAGAGCAACAAAGATGATTAGGGGACTGGAGGCCAAAACATATAAGGAACGGTTGCAGGAATTGGGTATGTCTAGTTTAATGAACAGAAGGACAAGGGGGGACAGGATAGCAGTCTTCCAATCTCTCAGGGGCTGCCCCAAAGAAGAGGGAGTCAAGCTATTCTCCAAGGTGCCTGAAGGCAGGACGAGAAGCAATGGATGGAAACTAACCAAAGAGAGAAGCAACCTGGAACTGAGGAGGAATTTCCTGACAATTAGAACAATTAACCAGTGGAACAACTTGCCTCCAGAAGTTGTTGGTGCTCCAACACTGGAAGTGTTTAAGAAGAGACTGGACAGCCATTTGTCTGAAATGGTATAAGGTTTCCTGCCTGAGCAGGGGGTTGGACTCGATGACCTCCAAGGTCCCTTCCAACTTTGTTATTATTATTATTAAATGCACATCACCAAGTGTATTCAGGAACGGAGAGTTTTCAAAATGTTTCTTTGTCTGGTTGGTTTCTGCATTTCGCTGCTGCAGTTTAGAATTCTGTCTGTGTTTAGGCCTCTGTCTGCTTTCATCTTTCATCTGTTTTCATTTCTGGCTGTTTTTATAATGCTGTTCAGCTGTTCTGTTTTTTGTTTTTTTTCCCCTGATGTCACCTTGATGATTTATTTATTTAGGAAGGGATTTTATGAACTCCTGTGTAGTTTTTTTTTCCTTTTCCAAAAAAGTGGATTCCAATATCTTAGCACCCATAAGTTCTGAAAGCATACAGTCTTTGTTTTATAGAATCATTTCATTCTCTCCCCACTCTCTTTCTGTCTTTGTCTCTTTTCCATTTTGTGCATTTTTTCCCCTATTTATTTGTGCGTAGGAAGTCACAGCCCTCTGTTTCTGGATAAAAAAAGAAGAAAAGACAGATAGAGAGACAGAGAGACAGAAGAAGGAAGGAAGGAAAGAAATGAGGAAAGAAGGAAAGAAGGAAAGGAGGAAAGAAGGAAAGGAGGAAAGAAGGAAGGAAGGAGAGAGGGAAAGAAAAAGAAAGAAAGAAAGAAAGAAAGAAAGAGAGAGAAAGAAGAAAGAAAGAAAGAAAGAAAGAAAGAAAGAAAGAAAGAAAGAAAGAAGGGAGAAAGAAAGAGCAAGAGAGAGAACAAGAAAGAGAAAGAGAAAGAGAGAGAGAGAGAAAGAAAGAAAGAGATAGAGAAGGAGAAACAGAAAGAAGAAGAGAAAAAGAGCAAGAATAAAAGAGAGAGAGAGAGAGAGAGAGAAGAAAGAGAGAAAGAGAAAGAGAAAGATAGAGTTTGGGAAGTTGTTAACAGCAGCCTAAATTATCTAGAGAAATCATACAAACTTACTTCACCCCATATTTCTCCCAATGCAACATTTTCGGCTCTGTTTAATGGCGGAAACATTCTAGCCCCTTGCAGCCCCATTAAAGCAACGCTCCTTTCCCCCAAATGCCCCATGGCCGTCAAATCAAGGATCTTGATTGGCATTTGGAATGCCCCATTATCTTGGCAGGAGTTGGCATCTCCCCGAATGGCTCAAATTACCATATCCCAGGACAGCAGAATCTGCTAGAAGCAACCCCCTCCCTCTATTTGGAAGGCATTCATAGCAATAGGCAGCCTGGTGCCAAAACACCCGGGGTGGTGGTGGATGGAGGTGGAGGGGAGGGGTGAGTTTAAAATAAATAAATTTAGCCTCTCCCACTCCTCCCAACATCTTTCATCTTGATGGCCTAGCTAGCATCTTCTTGCGGGTCAGTTGAGGTCCACCTGGCCTCGGAGAAGGAGTTAGGACAAAGTCCCCATATGCTTATTATTATTATTATTATTATTATTATTATTATTGTTGTTGTTGTTGTTGTTGTTATTATTATTATTATTATTATTATTATTATTATTATTATTATTATTATTATTATTATTATTATTATTGATCATCGCACAGTCAGCCAGATGTTCAGACTGGATTTGGCATTTTTGTCTACCTATCGAGTCCTTCCCAAGGACCTGGGATAGGCAGATGTGGATGTTTGATGGTATTACAGATCTCGTCGCAGGATGGAAGCAGTTCCTAGTAAGGCCGCCTTTTGCAATTGACTAACGGCGAATGTGTCAATGCCGATGATGGTGTCCAAGTGGGGTGCTCCAGTCGTTTTGGGATTGCACCCAAGGCGCCTATTACTATTGGTACTACCCTCGCTTGCTTTTGCCACAGTCTTTCTATTTCTATTTGTAGGTCTCTGTATTTTGTTATCATCATCATCATCATCATCATCATCATCATCATCATCATCATCATTATTATTATTATTATTATTATTATTAAAGATAGCTTTGATTTCTTTTCTTTTTGCCCAGTTGGGCTTTTTACATTAGGCCTACTCTGGATAATGGGATAATCGCCCTCTTTCAATTTGATAGCTGCCACTCCATCCAAAAAGAGCCCAGAGTGCTTTGCAAACGGTAGACTCGGTGGAATTGGACATGACAGCTGCTTTGAGCCAAAAAATATAAAAAATACAAAACAAAAAAATTCCCTCCGTTGAAAGCGTAAAGCTTGAAGCTCTAATTTTCAGAAGGCTTCTGACAGCTTTGATAGGAAAGGCACACAGCTGGATCCGCCGCCCGTTGCAACTCGCACCAGGATCAACATTGTGTGTGTTGTGTGTGCCTCCCATTGTAGGATTAAAAGACGAATGCAAAGGGAGGATGCTGATCTGTATATTCAATTCTCGACGAGGGCCGTAACAAAAGCGATTCTATGTAGCCAGGAGGCCACCAAATCCAGAGAAGAAGAAGCAATGTTTTTAAGCGGAATATATCCCTGGATGAAGTGTGAATGGATCCTGGCAGACCGTTGGCAATCTTTGGTGGACCGTAACCGAACCCCGGTGGAGCCGTTCCATGAGTTATTAAGGAAAATAGTTTTAAAGGCTGGCTGTGAATGTTATATTTCCGATTGCAATAATTAACTGCTATTTCATTAGGCCAATGTTTAAAGCCAGCAACTTGGCTTTAAACATTAATTGATTGAGTTCCCGGGTACTTGAAACCTTTTAACAGAGAGTTATCCTGCGTGACAACTTCTCATCATCTGGAGTACTTAGAAATATTTAGAAATGTTTGGAATAACAGAGTTTAAAAGGACCTTGCAGGTCATCTAGAGCAACAAAGATGATCAGGGGACTGGAGGCTAAAGCATATAAGGAACGGTTGCTGGAATTGGGTATGTCTAGTTTAATGAAGAGAAGGATGAGGGGGGACATGATGCAGTGTTCCAGTATCTCAGGGGCTGCCATAAAGAAGAGGGAGTCAAGCTATTCTCCAAAGCACCTGAAGGCAGGACAAGAAGCAACGGATGGAGACTAACCAAAGAGAGAAGCAACCTGGAACTAAGGAGAAACTTCCTGACAGTGAGAACAATTAACCAGTGGAACAACCTGCCTCCAGAAGCGGTGAATGCTCCAACACTGGAAGTTTTTAAGAAGAGACTGGACAGCCATTTGTCCAAAATGGTATAAGGTTTCCTGCCTGAGCAGGGGGTTGGACTAGATGACCTCCAAGGTCCCTTCCAACTTTACTATTATTATTATTATTATTATTATTATTATTATTATTATTATTATTATTATTATTATTATTATTAACCCCCTGCCCAAACAGGAGACCCTACACCATTTCTGACCGATGGCAATCCAGTCTCTTCTTGAAAGCCTCCAGTGATGAAGCTCCCACAACATCTGAAGGAAATCTGTTCCATTGGTTGATTGTTCTCACTGTCAGGAAAAATTTGTCCTTATTTCTAGGTTGAATCTCTCCTTGACCAGTTTCCATCCGTTATTTCTTGTCTGGCCTTCAGGTGCTTTGGAAAATAGGTTGACCCTCTCCTCTCTGTGACAGCCCCTCAAATATTGAAACACTACTATCATGTCTCTCTTCACTAGACTAGCCATGCCCAGTTCCTGCAACCGTTCCTTATATGTTTTAGCCTCCTGTTCCCTAATCATCTTTGTTGCTCTTCTCTGCAGCTTTTGTAGAGTCTCAACAACTTTTTTATAGTGTGAAGACCAAAACTGGTTGCAGTAGTCTAGGTGTGGTCTTACTAAGGCTTTATAGAATGGTTTTAGTATGCTTAATAGAAACTGATATAGGGCTTTTTTTATTTACGATGCCCCTCATCTATCGATATAAGATAATATTTGTATTTCAGGGTTGAACTGTGGGGTTCTTGGTATTCCCTGAGCTTGGTTGTTTGGTTGAAGAATTTTATTAACCAACAAGGTAATAGTGCTAGAAGGGAGAGGAGGAGGAGGAGGAGGAGGAGGAGGAGGAGGAGGAGGACTGTGGTATCCTTGGTGCGCACTGAGTTTGGTAGTTTTCTTACAGATGTTTCATGACTCAACTAGGTAACATCATCAGTGCTAGAAGGGAGTGGGTTTTCTCTCTGTTTATATATAAGTGGCTTGCCCTGCCATGTTGGAACAGTGGTTGGAGAAGTCAACCCCTTCTTCTCTGTCACAGCCCTTCAAATATTGGAAGACTGCTATCATGACACCCCTAGTCCTTTTCTTGGTTAGACTAGACATACCATGTTGTCA
>NW_015389169.1:61732-69088 GCF_001527695.2 Protobothrops mucrosquamatus | reverse complement strand
ACAGTCACACCCATCAGAAGATCATAAATAATTCTCAATCATCCTGGAGAAAAGTTTCAAATAGGGTTCAGTAGAGCTCCAGCTTTGCTTCTGTGTTATTCAACATCTTTACAAGTATCTAGAAAGTTGAATAGATGAAAGCGATGCTTATCAAATTTGCAGATAATAGATTAGACTCTAAACCAGGGCTTTTCAACCTTTTCACCCATTGTACCACTTTTAGGATATGGCAATATCCGAGTACCACCAGTTGCCTAGCAAGGTGTCAAAAACATGATGACCCAAAAAAAATATGAAAAAAGTGATAAAGTACAGGTAGTCCTTGACTTACAACAGTTCACTTAGTGACTCTTAGAAGTTACAATGGCACTGAAAAAAGTGCCCCCCAAGCCACAGACGAGCAAGATACCTGCCTGCCCACCTGGCAGCGCTCTTCCTCCTGTCCGAGGTTTTCATTGTTGTGAGCATTTCTGTTGACGATTGGCGGTGGGGGGGGTGTTTGGTTTTTATTCCCCCCCCCCATCTGATGGGTGGTTGCAGCAGGTTTTGGTCACTTCACATGACCCTGGGACACTGACCGTCATAAATATGAATCAGTTGCCAAGCATCTGAATATAAATCACAAGACCCTGGAGATGCTGCAACATTCCAGCTGATCGGCGCTTCTGGGCTCAGCAGAAGCACAAGGATCAGTGCTGAGCTCCAGCTGATTGGTGCTTCTTCAGGGTTCAGCAGAAGCACCAGGATCAGCGCCGAGCTCCAGCTGGAGCCTGGCGCTGATCCTGACGCTTCCACTGACAGCCACGAAGAAGCGCCGATCAGTTGGAAAGCGGCACTGATCCTGGTGCTTCCGCTCAGCCCTGACAGCCCTGCAGCTCCAGCCATCTCTCACTCAGGCTTGTGCGGTGCTGCCACCGGTTCAGCTCATTCCCCTCCCCCACTACCACTTTTCTAGGATGGTCGCGTACCACCTGCCAGGTGCCAATGTGCCACAGGTGGTACCTGTACCACTGGTTGAAAAGCCCTGTTCTAGAGAAGCTTTTGGGGAAGATAATTTTAAAGACTAAAGTGGATTTAATAGAGCAGGCCAAACAGGTTAGAGAAAGAAGAGTAAATATTTTAGCCTAAGTCAGTTCATGATGAAAGTACTGGTGATCCTTGAATTACAATCCCAATTGAAACTGGAAAATTTGTTGTTAAGCAGTGCGGTCATTAAGCAACATATCTCATGATCTCAATTTGCAACCTTCCCTGCTGGCTTCCCCATTGACTTTTCTTGTTGGAAGCTGGCCGGGAAGGTTGCAAATGGGGATCGCGTGACCCTGGAATGCTGCAGCTGTCATAAAGAGGAGCCAGTTGCAAAGCTTCCTGGTCGCAATCATGTGACCGCAGGGATGCTGCGATGATCATAAGTGCAAAGACTTGTCAGAATCTGCTTTTTTTCAGTGCTGTCGTAACTTTGAATAGTTGCTAAATGAACGGTCGTAGGTTTGAGGAATACCTGTAAGTGAGAAACGGGTTGTTTTGAGGGACAGCTGGGGTGACTTGCCTTTCTCCCTCCTGCAGATATCACAACTGAGCTGGCATACCTGACAAAGGAGTTGAAAACGGACCCCTGTGTGGCACATGCCCTTGCCTTGCGAGCTGCCTGGGCCCTCTCCAATTACCACCGTTTCTTCTGTCTGTACCGCCAGGCCCCTTGCATGTCTGGCTACCTCATTGACAAGTTTGCTGAGCGAGAGAGGAAAACGGCCCTCAAAGCCATGATCAAAACGTATGTGGAGCTGAACCAGTCCTTGGGTTGAAAGGGGAGGGGAATGCCTCACACCTGCACACTTCCCTCCCGCTCCACCTTTGTTGCAATGTCTGGCAAAGGGGCAGATTAGTGTCCAGTAGTTAGAAAGTGAGTCAAATGGGGTACTCTTTTTAGCAACTTCAAGGAAGGTGGCTTTGCCCTGGGCAGGTAAGTATGGTAATTGCAATCTAGTAAGGCAAGCATCTAGGATGCTTGATTACAAACTGGCTCAGCTGTCCCTCAGGTGGCAGGTTCACCGGAACTTTCTTGATTTGCTTAGATCAAAAACAAATTCTTTCGCCGAAAAAGCTTTGACTCTGAAATGTGGATCTAGAAGTCATGTTCATTTGATAAATGATTGCAGTTTTATTTGGGTACCTGACGATAAAGTGGTTTAGGGACAGGGCTAGAAATGGGAGGTTGTCAGTTCTAGTCCTTCTTTAGGCATGGCAGCTGGTTGGGAAGTCTCTCAGCCCTCGTCCCCTCACAGGATTGCACTTGAGAGGAAAATAGGAGGTGTAGAACATTGCATACGCTGGCTTGAGTTTCATAAATAAAGGTGAGATATAAATCAAAGAGTAAAATAAGCCATTAGACAAAGCAAAGCCAAACTGAAAATGCGAGGTTGTGGGAAGAATCGGAGTAGACCTCAGATTGCCTTTGTGGTTTACACTTTGCTCTTATCTTTCATTCTATACCTGAAAGGACAGACTCGGTCTACCAGAAACAGGCATTCTCAATAGATGTCCTTGTGCTTTGAATATTCATCCTGGTTCTCTCGCAGTCTCTTCAGTTGGGAGGCAATCTCTCCATTTATAGCTCTCCTTTCTGGCCTTTTCCCTTCCCACATTTTGGGCGGATAAAATAGGGAGACAACGAGGTGAGGTGCTGTACCAATGCTTGGCCCTGCTGTAGAGATGATCCAGGTCCCCCGGTGGTTGAGTCAAGGTAGCCTCAGTGCAGACAGGAACTCTGGCACGGGAGCAAGAAGTGGCCAGGACATAGGAACAAATGTTTGGTGAATGATAAAAAGATAAATCTGTTGTTTTGTATGCTGGTCTCTGATAGTGAATACTTAATGACCAGGGAGGCAGGAAGAATTGAATTTGCTCTAAAAAGAATGATAAGTGTTAGTTGCTCAGGTATTATGCTTCTGCACACACGTACCGTTCTCTGTCCTGCTTCTTTCCAAAAAATTAGTCTTGATCACTCACAAGAATGCCACTGAAAGTTATTCTGGTGTAGGGTTATTTCTCTACTATGAGAGGCACAACTTTATTTTTATAATGCTGTCCCTATCGTTGCGAAGAGACATCATTTCCTTTTTTCTGAGTCCAAGTCTCCTGCTCTCCAGTGATGAGCAAGAATCACAACTAACCCCTTACAGCATTTTCTTTTGGTTTGGCTAATCAATTACCAAAAAAAAAAAAAAAAAGCACATCACACTGATGTATTAACGCTGGCAGCATGATCAGCAAACACACTAAGAAGACGGATCTTAACCAGACTATCTTCTGAAAATGATCTCTCCTAGAGATTGCGTGAAAAGGATAGCAGCTTCCCTTGTTAAGCATCCCAATCTGTTCATCTTGAATCGTTCCTAAGGAGTACTTTTTCATTTTTTTCCTTAATCCATGTTTCAGAACCACTCCATTAAAAGGTAGAAGGCAATTTCAAAAGCTGCCATATTTGTGGTGTTGGTGGCGGGGGCGATACTCAAAGCCTCTTTGAGTAGTTCCATTTCTCCCCTCTTCAACATAAGGGAACCCCTGAACTCTTACCAGAAGTCTGTCTGGTCCAGCATTTTCCCCTCAGTGACCAGCCAATATCTGTAGCAAGCCCACAAGCAGCATGTATTATACGCAGGGCCATCCTTCAGGAGGTATGTCCTCACTGCTTGAAATTCCCAGGTCATTTGAAATACTGGAAGGAGAAACTTGAAAGACGGGTTGACTTTGTTTCCACCTATTGCCAGGGTAACTAAAGGTAAAGAGCCCCACGTCAGCAGGATTTCTGCTTGTCATAGTTTCTCATGTGCTGCCCTTTCCCATTCACCAGTGTCTCTTTTTATCTCCCTCAGTTTCCGCCCGGTGCTTCCAGTCTCCTACGTTGTGTCAGAGCTGGCCTTCGAGAGTGAGGAGGAGTGCCAAGCTTTCCTTGCAGCTCTGTCCCTTGTGTACACTAGCCCCGACGCCACCAAGATTGACTGCAAGCAGAGCTTGGCGGTCCTGGCCAATTTCTGAAAGCAGGGAAAAAAAAACCACTGCCCTGCTCTAGCCTGTTTTAACATGTACATATATATATATATATGTCAGTCTTTGTGTGTGTACATATGTATATAAAATCAGATGCAGTTGGCTGCTGTGGGCAAGCTGGGACTTGCTCTGCCACTTCACCCGCTGTCCACAACGCACTTGGATAGACGAGGGTAAGATCCACGAACATCAGATGGCATCTGAGATCACCGGAAGCAGAAGAGCAGAGAGTTCGAGTCTTGGGGTTTGCCAGCAACAGGGAAAGGAGGTTTCAGGGAAGAATAGTTTTGCACCATTTACAGTCATCTGTTCCTCCCCCTTCCTCTCATGTCAAGATCCATGAGTTGCTACCTTCCCCCCGTAGTCCGAAATTGCCAGGATAAAAAGTTGGAAATCTGTGGATAAATTATGGGAGATGATGTTGCTGCCTTGTGTGTTACCATCTCTTCATTGTCATAAGAATTCAGGAAGCTAGAAGATTTTCTCCCTGAGCCACAGAGCAATCCCTCTTAATTTATTTTTAATTATTATTATTTTTTTGGGAAAGTCTCACCAGGCATTGTTTTATTCCACTTGACAGATCTGAAAAAGGCACCGGTACATGAGCACATATGGCTCTATGTGAATATATGTGAAATATGGTTTTGTACAGAAGCTACAAGTTGTAAATAATACTAGACAAATTCTTTGTTTCTTAAGAGAGAAAAAAATCCATGTTTTTCTACTTTTATAATGATGAATTTAACAGATGGTTTCCTCTGAAGATGAAAAATTCAGGTTTTGCATGCGCATTTTGTGTTCTTTATTATGCTCCTCAAAAACTAACACTGTCTCAGTTTTTTCCTCTTCCGAGCTACGGCCTGGCTATGAAAAAGCTTGAGAGATGCCCACCTCTCCAGTCAAACACAAAAACAGCCTGCAGGGGAAAGAGCAAAGCAAAATCTGTCTTCACATATTTCCTACCAGTTCAAAGACTTTTTTCTTACGCAAAGGAGAATGTGAGAGACGACTTTATTACAAAACCCCCGCAAGGATGTGGCCACAACAAAGCAAATCCAGTGAAGGCACGGTGCACATCTGTGAAATCAGATCAACAAACAAGATGATCTTCACAGTCTCCTCTTCTATTGTGTTCTGGAGTTGTCATGCTAAGTTTTTTTATTTATTTATTTTCTCCCTCTGTCCTCCGTTCTTTGCAGGTAAACTTGAAAATGCACCACCCATTTTCACTTTTCTCTCGTCACATTGTTTCAATTTTGTTTTTCAAGTTTTGAAAGATTGTCCAATAATTTTTTCTGTTGTTTTCTTTCTCCCACTCTCTCCTCCACTCTTAGTCTCTTTAGCTTCTCATAATCCCTTCTTCCCCCTCTGTTCTCTTTTGCTCTAACACAGGGGTAGTCAACCTTGGTTCTTTTATGACTCGTGGACTTCAATTCCCAGAATTCCTGAGCCAGCTTAGCTTAGCTGGCTCAGGAATTCTGGGAGTTGAAGTCCACGAGTCATAAAAGAGCCAAGGTTGACTACCCCTGCTCTAACACCTCTTTATTTTTGTTTTTGAACATGTGTAATTTTGGGATATTTTAGCTTGGGCTGGATTTTCAAAAATTCCTTTTTCCTTTTCAGAAACATGAATTTTCTCCCATTTGATTAAAGTCAGTTTTTTAAAACAGTGCCATCTGCTTCAGTGTGGTGGTGTTCAAAGTCTAGCAGAGGTTGTGGGTAGCAGTGATGAGCAACTAACTTTTCTGTCAGTGCAATCTAATATTCTAAAAGGGTGACCATTGTTTATTTCCGCTTATACAGGTGATCCTTGACTGGTGAGCTAGCAACCAGTCACGGTTGTGACAGACCTGCCTGGGAGCTACTTACGACCAGATTCAAAGTTCTGAAGCCCCTCAAGGTCACATGACTAAACTTTGGGTGCTTAGCAGCCGGACCACTTTTATGGTTGGTTGCAGCATTCCAGTCATATGACTGTTCTATGTCTAACAAAAAAACGGCATCTGCTTCCAGTTTTCGACAAACCCATTGGTTCATTTAACAACTGCTGCAAAAAAGATCATAAAATCAGGTCGGTCATGTGACCCAGCAGTCCCCAATCTTTCCAGCTCTGCAGACCGGGGGGGGGGGGGTTCATGTATGCATGCACCACTTGCACAAATGAAATACCCAGCCGCAGACCAGCGGTTGGGGGCCATTTATGTGACCAACCCGTTTACAATCATCACATCGCAACCATTTATTTATTTATTTATTTATTGTTCGAATTTATATCCCGCCCTTCTCCTTGCGGACTCATGATGGGCAGACCCCATTACCATCATAAATGAACGATTACTTGAATTACAAGTTTCGTCTTTTCCCCAGCCTTACACATTTTAGCTACTGGCAACGGGGGTAAAGGTGTTACATATTTGTGTCACTAGTTTGTACCAGTAGTCTCGTCTGTGGCTGTCTCATGGGAGAGGAATGTTTAAGTTCCAGCTGGACTACTTTTTCCAGCAGATGAATTACATGTAGAACAGTTTGGAGATTTCAGACTTACTCATGCTGCAGGAATGGATAACATTAGTGCAGTGTTTCTGCAGTTATTTCAAGTGTAAAGATACAGAAGCTAGATGTTCAATTGGATTCTGCTAGTTTCTGCTAAAGCTAAATCCCTTTAGTATTCTACTAAATAATTTTATTATTATACTTATTGGAGAAGATTGATGAGTTAACATGGTACATTAACTCTGTTTTGGTTTCCAGAATATCACAGATTAGAGTGATTGACAAGGTTACTACAGATAGCTACATCTTTTTTTTTTAAACAAGTTTTATTGGTTTTTTCATTTTACAAACAAGTGCTTAAGAAACAACGTGGTGGCAGGGCAGTCAATTGTCCACAAAACAAAGTCATATTCATAAAGTTCAAATTAAGTAATTAAAAACCTCTTTTTTCCCTCTAATGACATATTATATTCAAATTGATATATTACAATACAACTAAATCAATCATAGCAATCCTCAATAATCTTTCGTCTAACAATCAATCCCTCAATATCTATATCAGATTTCTTTAACGGCCTCCCAAAATTACTGTATCCAAAGCATATTAATATGTGGGAACAACTTCCAACAGATTCCAAGGGGGAGGGAACTAGGCCCCCTCAGGTGATTTGCAATTCTTATGCCTTATGACTAAGGAAGCAACAAAGAGATCCCTAAAATCTCAGCCCTGAATATCTTGCACTATTGGACTCAGATAGGGATTCCTAGAGCTCACTATGTGCAATTTAAGAAAACATTTAATAGCCTGGCATA
>NW_015389169.1:54411-58518 GCF_001527695.2 Protobothrops mucrosquamatus | reverse complement strand
CCAAACAGGAAGCTAGGGAGGGTATAAAAAAGCTACTGGCCATGTGCTCACTCTCTTTCTTCTCTGCTCTTTCCTGAAGAGCCAACTCTCTGCTTCTGCAATAAACTATAACCATCTTCCCAAAGCAGTCGCCATGTTGCTTATTTAATAATAATATTCCCGGCTTGGATGAACCAGGATGAAGACTTACTTCTGACAAATACATAAACAAAACAAGTTATTATTAAGTTCAAACCTTAGTTTTTATTCAATCCAATCTCTTATTTAACTGTTTCAAGCCATAAATCAATCCATATCTAATAAGCCTTTTAGACCCATTACCTAAAACCTTAAGTCACATCCTTAAATCTTATTCTAGCTTTCCTTTTATGCCAAACCGGTTTCCATAACAAGGCCTCTATATCAATGAACAAGTCACTCTTTATGCCTTGTAGAATCCTTTGAATCAACCCGAGACATCCTCTTTTCTGTTGTAGAGGCCTAGCTCCTTTGTAGGTAGTCCCTTGTTTTGAAAAGTCAAATCTCCACATTTGAAACTGTTGAATAGCCGACTCAGTTATATCCAACTTTGTAGATGATAGTTGTTTATCCAAGCTACCATAGTTCTCAGCTCGTTGTATTTGTCCATTTCTATTGGCTTTAAGGATGTAAGTGAATTACTTACAATCCTTTTTGGTTCCTCAGAGATCTCATCCGTACGCATATAAAGTAGAATAAAGTCTTCTTTACCTTTAGTTAGTCCCGCTTCTGTTATTTTTTGGTCTCTAGAAAGCTCAGATAAGGTCTGGGAGTCAATTTGTTGATTCAAGGCAGAATTTCTGTTTTTTATTTCCATAGTAAATTCTTTTATTTGCAAACGTATTTCATCAGTAGCTTTGTAAAGTTTTTCTAGTATAAGTTTATAGTCAAGTTGAACCAAGGGTTGCTCCATTTCAAAAATGATTAGAGACAGTCTGTATCATTTAGTAGAGGCTATGTAGAAAATATTTAATCAATGTACACCTCCACCAGTACAGCTGTTAATTTTCTTTGTATTTTTCCTTTTGTGGTAATCTGAAAGTCAAGGTCAATCTGAGTCACCAGAAAAGGGGGAAAGCTGCAATTTTAGCTTTTTCCACAAGGTGTCTCAGCACAATGTAAAATCCTCTCCCACAGACCAAAAATCTCACAAACAAGATCAGGAGACGGAGGAAAAAAAGCAACTCAAATCCATCAGCAGATTCAATATTAAAAAGTTTTCCAAGACCCCAAAGTGAAAAATAAAAATAAAGGTAAAAAAAAGTCACTTTAAATTAATTCAATCCATAAGCTTCTTTTTCCCACACTCACCAACGCCGCCTTCTCAGAGCAGGGAAATAATTTCAAAGGTGCTTTTTACAGGCACAAAAAAAAAAAGAAAACCAAGAGAGGGAAGGTAAAAAGTCTCACCCGGCTCAGCCACGGTGGTTCCTGTGCTTAGATGTTCTTCTGACTTCTGGTTTCAGCAGCTAGGTGAACGGCCATTTTACCGGCCGTTCTTTCCACCGTCGGCCCAAAGGAGCAAATCTCAGTCCCTGGAAGAAGCTGCCGCTCTCCCAAGGACAACGAGGACCTCCTCACCGGTAGCCGCCCCTCCAAGGCAGCTTTTCAACCCAATTAAGGGGTCTACCGGCAGCGGAGAATCAGCTGGTGAGGAGAGCAGTCTCCTCACACAGCTGCGAGCGCCGCTATCCGGAACCGGAAGTCAGATAGCTACATCTTCTGATGTGGAGTGGTCTTACTAAGGGAAGGAGGTATATAACAAGTGCTCAGATGGGGCAATTATTTCCAAAGTATAAGTAAGAGTGGTAAGTAACCTGTGGGTAGTATGTGGCTAACCAGCACACTATCTGTGGCCTCCCAGAGGAAATATGGCTGGAACATTAGAATATTAATTCTCAGCTGGAGGTCTTGGCACAGACTTGAGATCTTGAGGCATCTATTGTCATTCTAAATATCAATATCCCCCCCCCCCCGAGGTTAGGGACTCCTCATTGCTTTTTCTGGTGATGGCAGCACCAAACTGGAGCTTCTAGATATGGTGTGAAGCCAAAGCACCGTCTGGAGAAAGCTTAATACCAGTTAAGAGGATTATGTCTTAATTTTTTAATCTACAGGGCAAGCCAGCATCTTGTCTGAGGTGGAAGACCTGGAAACGCCCTTCCAAATTTGAAGGTGGATATGTGTTGCATGCCCAAATGCATCACATATATATGCATCAAGAGATAGGTGTCTTGACTGAAAACTAAAGTACAGTTCAAAGGCCTTCATTACGACTGGGATAATTTTTTTAACCACTGAAAATTACACATTTAGTTTGATTGTACTAAACAAAGCAAAAGCACCTTTCTCTCAACCCTACCCATCAGGACTGTGGATCAGAAATGCTAAACCAGAGCAGAAGAGACTATACAGTACTTTAGCTTTCAGTGCCCTTTAAAAAACAACAAAACTTAAAGAGTACAGGAGACAGCTAATTACTTTATATTGTTCTACTTTCTCCACCTTTGCAACCTCAAAGGGCTTTGGTTTAACAGATAAATTAAATTCCAGTATCTCAATAGGCCCTTTGTAGCACCTTTTTAGCATGTATGCATCAAGGTCTTTTTTTCAGGGTTGGTTAGCATGTTGGATTTATCAGAAGCAGCCTTGTAGCTACAAATACGACATTTGTCTGCAACATCTTAAAGCAGATGTCCTTTCCTATGATCATATGTGGACAGCAATTACACAATTCCAGGAAAAGATGTAGCCCCGTTTTCCTTCATTTCCATTATCAATACAAAGGAGTCTCTAGAGATGCAACATACTTATAACCCTATCTAAAAGTATCTGAAAAGGGATTGTTAAAAACATTACACCTTTATTGTGATTATTAATCTGTTTAAATCAAATAAGGCAAAAACTATCAGTGTTACCACAATGCTCCTGTTCTTTTTTTTCCCCGCCCCAATTTTTTTTTTTCTATTTTAAAATTTTTATTATTTTCAAGTATAACAAAATATAAACATAAACATGATGCATATAAATACAAAAACCAATTTGATCAATTATTCCATTAGAGTTGTAGTTAAAGTGCTCCAAACAGATGCAGCTGGGGAATTCTGGGAGTTGAAGTCCATACAGCTTCAAGTTGTCTTTTTTCTAAATAGTAAGACATTCATTTGGAAGGTATCTCCAGTTAAGTTCAACTTCCTCCATATAAATCCAATTTCAATATGCTGACATACACATGATCGGTTCTTTTGCCTTTTCCTACCTCATAAAAACCTATGGACTCTACTGCCTGGACTCCTAAGTCCTTCATCGTAGGAGCCCAAGCCAAACCTGATGGGAGCTGTGGCATTCCCTTCCTAGGAGGAACCTTCACAACAGTCAAATGGAACTTCCCTTTGGAAGGAGGGCAAATCACAGTCAAGCCCTTTTTGGTAAAGGCATCTTCCAGACTTTGAGCCAGGGCTCCCAATTGGGGTGCAGGGTCCGGTGCCAAGTACAAAACCCGTGAATTAAAAGACTCCACATTACGGAAGAAGAGAAGCAAGACGAAGGGCAGCAGTCGCTGAAAACCAGCCTGAAGTTCTTCCAGAGCCATCATCGCTTTGTGGATTTCTTCAGGGGTATCCAAGTGCAGCAGGCAAAGCGTGACATGCAGTGTAGCTCTGGGCACACAGTACGGAGCGAAGTCTGAGCTGACGGCACACAGAGCCTCCTGGAAATGTTTCACAGCTTCCCAGATTTCTGGGCTGGTAATCGTCTATCTGGACCCATACCAGTCGGGCTTCAGGCCGGGACACAGCACGGAAACGGCATTGGTCGCGTTGGTTAATGATCTCTGGAGGGCCCGGGACAGAGGTTATTCCTCTGTCCTTGTTCTTTTGGACCTCTCAGCAGCTTTTGATACTGTAGACCACGGTATCATGCTACGGCGTCTCGGTGAGTTAGGAGTGGGAGGCACCGTTATGCGGTGGTTCTCCTCCTTCCTCACCGACCGTACGCAGTCTGTATTGGCAGGGGGACAGAGGTCGACTCCTAGGCCCCTAACTTGTGGGGTGCCTCAGGGGTCGGTCCTCTCCCCCCTTTTGTTCAATA
>NW_015389169.1:36261-51023 GCF_001527695.2 Protobothrops mucrosquamatus | reverse complement strand
AATGCTGTGGGCCAGACCTGCGAGAGAGGGGACTCTCGCAGGGCATGGAGGTCAGCCGCTGAATACATCACGGGCACACAGTGACCTCCAACGCAACCCTATATGCCTATGAAGCCCTATCTGCTATCAAGTTCAGTTCTTTTAGCTGGTACTCTGGAATGGCCACATTCTGGGAGCAGAAGAGCCGCCGAACCTGGGTGTCTTCAACCAACTCCAAATTATCCCCGGCTTCCCCCAAAGCTATTGCTAACTTCTGTCCATCGCCTGTCCCGTTCAACTCTTTGGGTGAATTCCCATCTACCTCTTCTTCAACTTGGAGGCTATTTGGAAGACCCGATATTTCCTTCACGGCCTGGGCATCTTCTTCCTTCATCACGTCTAAGATGGTTTTCCTACTTCCCGTGGATCCAAAAACGTCATCGGTGCGACTGGCTTTGTCCCAAACCACACGGTCTCTATAGTTAAAATATTGGATCCTATGTTTTGGGATAGCCAGTACACCAGGACCAACTGAAGCTAGATCCTCCCACGAGAAAGAAGTAAAAGATTCTTCTAAGATCCCCAAGAACCGGTCAAGGTAGCCGATAGAGAATTGCTCAGCAGGTACCTGTGTATCCCAGAGGAGTCGGGAATTGACATCCTCAGCTGTTTTCATGGCAGGTTTCTTCCCTTCTGTGAGCTGCAAGGAAGGAACATGGACAGGTCCAGGATCTTTTAAATGAACCTCACCAGCATCACCAGGATGATAGTTTTGGCAGCGGGCACCAAAACGGCAGCGTCCCTCCAAGAAAAAACAACAGGGTTGATATTAGGAGAGGACTCTTTGGTCAAGGATAAGTCTGGATCTTCTGATGGTTCCAGAAGACTGTCAGAAGAGTGGTCAGTGAAGTCCTTTCCAGAGGAGGCAGCCAATTCATCCATCACTGAATGGGAGAAAGAATTAAAATCAGAAGAACAAAGGCTAACTACATCCAGTTTCACTTGCTGTCCCAGGGACAGTTCATAGCAGCAGAGAAATTATGGGATGAGTGGGATTAAGGGCGAATGTAATGGCTCTACGCCAGGGCTTTTCAACCTTTTCACCCATTGTACCACTTTTAGGATATGGCAATATCCGAGTACCACCAGTCGCCTAGCAAGGTGTCAAAAACATGACCCAAAAAAAAATATGAAAAAAGTGATAAAGTACAGGTAGTCCTCGACTTACAACAGTTCGCTTAGTGACTCTTAGAAGTTACAATGGCACTGAAAAAAGTGCCCCCCAAGCCACAGACGAGCAAGATACCTGCCTGCCCACCTGGCGGCGCTCTTCCTCCTGTCCGAGGTTTTCATTGTTGTGAGCGTTTCTGTTGACGATTGGCAGTGGGGGTGGGGTTGGGGGGTGTTTGGTTTTTATTCCCCCCCCCCCGTCTGATGGGTGGTTGCAGCAGGTTTTGGTCACTTCACATGACCCTGGGACACTGACCGTCATAAATATGAATCAGTTGCCAAGCATCTGAATATAAATCACAAGACCCTGGAGATGCTGCAACATTCCAGCTGATCGGCACTTCTTCTGGGCTCAGCAGAAGCACAAGGATCAGTGCCGAGCTCCAGCTGATTGGTGCTTCTTCAGGGTTCAGCAGAAGCACCAGGATCAGCGCCGAGCTCCAGCTGGAGCCTGGCGCTGATCCTGATGCTTCCACTGACAGCCACGAAGAAGCGCCGATCAGTTGGAAAGCGGCACTGATCCTGGTGCTTCCGCTGAGCCCTGACAGCCCTGCAGCTCCAGCCATCTCTCACTCAGGCTTGTGCGGTGCTGCCACCGGTTCAGCTCATTCCCCTCCCCCACTACCACTTTTCTAGGATGGTCGCGTACCCCACCTCACCCCGGAGGCTGACAATGTTGGTTCTGTCTGCCAGAGAAAATAGTTCTGGACAAGATCAGTTTTCAGCCTTTTGCGGGAGCTTCTTCCATTCTGCAGGCCCAGCCGAGCGAGCGGCTCTTTGGCAGATAATCCACCTGCGACCAACAGCCTGGCAGTAGGATGGGGGTCTCTCTGTCTCCCCCCCACTCCCCAATTAGCATTCTCCCTGCTTAACCAGAAATGGACACAGGCGGTATCGTCGGCTTAACAACCAAAGAAGCGTGGCCGGCTCAGTGGCCCGGGGACGGCCCAGGAAGCGATGCCCCCGCCGGCTGCCGGCCCAGCCGGGACTGCTGCCCGGCCCAGGGCGACACATGGCCAGCTCGGCTGCCCAGGGAGCGGCCCGGGGACGGCCCAGGAAGCGATGCCCCCGCCGGCCGCTGGCCCAGCCGGGACTGCCCGGACCGGGGAGACGCGTGGCCGGCTCGGCTGCCCCTCTGCCTGGTACAGGTAAGCCGGGGGGGGCGCCACCTGCCCCGTGGCCGCTTCACGGCGGCACTCCACGGACTTGAAGCCCCCTCCCCCCCTGCCACTCACCCTCCATCTCCAGCTCTGCTGCTGCTTGGCCAACCGGTGCCGTGGCTTGCGGGAGGGCTGGCCCGCTCAGCGGAGGCTCCGGCAGGCCGCTCCCAGTGGGGATCCCGGGGCTTCCCCGCGCGGCTCCCCGGCCACGTGTACCTCGGATGGGGCCAGCCCGGGAAAGAGACTTCCTGGCCACCCTTCTCCCAGGGGGCGGGGCACCCGGGCGCAGGGCCAATCAGGAGCTCTGCGAGGGGGCAAGTCCACATGAGAGAGAGAGAGAGGGAGAAGAGAAGCGCAAGTGCCTCTCTGTCTCTCTCTCTGCAAATGGCGGAGGAGGCTCAAAGAGGCGCATGCGGCTCCGGAGCCGCGGGTTGCCGACCCGTGTTCTGGACCCAGGCATGTCAAACTAGTGATGTCACGTGACGTCGCATGACGTATCGCAACTTTTTCCCCATTGTCGGCAAGAGGGTGGGCGCGGTTTCAGCGTGACGCATCCGGCCCGCGGGCCGGCAGTTTGACATGCCTGCTTTAGACAACAGACTGTTCAAAGTTACAATGGCACTGAAAAAAGTGATTTATTACTGTTTTTCACACTTATGACCATTGCAGCATCACCATGGTCACGTGATCAAAGTTTGGGTGCTTGACAACTGGCATGTATTTATGACACTTGCAGTGTCCTGCAGTCATGTGATCACAAAGTCAATGGGGAAGCCAGATTCACTTAACAACCGTGTTGCTAACTTAACAACTGCAGTGATTCACTTAACAATTGTGGCAAGAAAGGTCATAAAATGGGGCAAAAGTCATTTAACAGCTGCCTTGCTTACCAATACAAATTTGGACCTCAGTTGTGATCGTAAGTTGAGGACTACCTGTATCAGGCAATCTTGTAAGAATTTCTGATTGTTCCCAAACAGCCTTTATTTCTTCTATAGTCAGATATTGTTCCATTGTATTAATGAGACTCTTCTCCTTTAATTGTATCTGTTAGTTCTCTCTGGTTCCCTCTAGTCAACCTTCAAGCCCTCTGTTATCATCTGTTTATTTTCCAATCAACAAACTCCCTGGGGAGTATTTCTTACAATTAATTTCAAAATCTTCATATACTCTTTTATAAAATTTTAAACAACCCCCAGGAAATGTTTTTTTCACGTCAGTCTACCCCATTAACTTTCCAAAATCAACATTCTTTTGCTGTTTTCAAAACATTTTCTTCTTAGGCCTTAAACCTGCATAGAAGTTCTTTCAACTTCTGTTGAAAAATGGGGCTTCTTCTCTTGTAATAAAACATCTAGAACAGTATTGTTGAAACTTTGCAACTTTAAGGCCCATGTCCTTGGAATTTCAGGTATGGATTTCAGAGACAATTAAGAACTCAAAGAAGCTCTTAATGTTATGCTTCTAGGTCAGTAGGAGAAAAGTGGTCATCCTTTACTGTTGATTAGCCAGGATCACTTTCCTACCATGTGCCTGCTGAATCCAAGCTCAAAGCAATTCAGCAGGCTCCCAGTCCCAAGACGCAGGGAGAGCTTCAAGCCTTCCTGGGACTCCTTAATTTCTACCATGCTTTCCTCCCCCACAAGGCCGCAGTGGCAGAGCCGTTACACCAGCTCTTGGACAAACAGGCCCCATGGAAGTGGACAAATGTCCACGAGAGGAGTTTTGCTGCAGTTAAAGCATTGTTGTCCTCAAATGCAGTGTTGGCTCATTTCAATGAGCAATTGCCAGTCTGCGTCGCGTGTGATGCATCCCCTTACGGGATCGGAGCTGTGTTAAGCCATCTTAGGGCTGACGGGACACAAGTCCCTATAGCATATTACTCCAGAACTCTTTCTGCTGCAGAGCGCAATTACGCACAAATAGACAGGGAAGCATTGGCCACTGTGGCGGGCATCAAGAAGTTTCATGACTTCTTGTATGGTCGCCACTTCACGGTCTTCACTGACCACAAGCCACTTCTGGGGTTGTTCACCACGAACAAGCAGACACCCCAAATTATCTCTCCTAGAATGTTGAGGTGGTCAATCTTCCTCTCTGCTTATGACTATTGCCTGGTTCACAAACCGGGTAAGGAAATGGGCCATGCTGACGGCCTTAGTAGGTTGCCTCTACAGCTATTAGAATCAGATCCTGCACTGGCCAACCACATCCTGTCTATCCAGGATTTGCCGGAGTCTCCCCTCAATGCAGGGGATGTTGCTGCAGAAACTGCTACTGATCACACGCTGAGCCGTGTGTTGAATTGGGTGATCACAGGATGGCTGAGGAATTCTGGGAGTTGAAGTCCACAAGTCATAAAAGGGCCAAGTTTGAAGACCCCTGATTTAACAATTCAATTATTTAAAATAAATTAATTTTTTTTTAATTTTTTGTCATTCACATTTCATTCTGTCCCTCCTTTTTCAACCTTTCTTAATGATTCTATTCCACCATTTCTTTGATATTAGTGTAACTCTTGTCCTGCAATGAATTGGCCGTGGTGAGTTGTCCCACAGCGAGTTGGCTGTGGTGAGTTGGCTGTGGCAAATTGTCATAGACCCCAACCAATCCTTGTTGATTCAGCATCACCGCTGAGAACTACAACCAAATGGTACAACATGGAATGTCCTGATGTCCAGGATGTAGAAATTGAAATAATAAATAAAGAAGCAAGCGAGCTGTTCTACTTCCCTCCCCTCTCATTTGTTCCACTTTTATCTTTTCCCAGAATAATCAGCTAAGCATTCCTTGGCACAAAGCTTAAGGTTTATTAGGCTATTAGCTACCCCTAATTAGATTTATTGTTTAAAACTAGACATTTCAAATTGTTTGAATTGGATTTCTTTTTGCAAACTTTGGACTTCCTTTAAGTCTCCTCATTCATTGCTCTTGAGCATGACGGTGCCATTTTGCCAACTTAAAGATGGATATTCAGAAAACCAAGCTGGGTACTGTATTAGAAAACAGTATTGGTTCTCAGTTTGGAACTTTGATCAGAAATTTAATAGGGTTCATTATGTGAATGATTGATTCATCAGTGTGTAAGTACTTGCACACAACTTTGTATATCACTGTCTTTATCCTTTCAGCATGTTTGTACTCCTATGCCAGTATCTTCACTGATGCCTTTTGTCTTCCTATTGGCCAATGGGGAGATGTCAAAAATGGCAACCAACCAATTCCTCTTTCCCTGTCTTCATTCTCACCTCTTTGCCTGTGGCTTTTAAAACAAAGCATAATTGTGGCCCTTGCAAGGGAAGAGTAGCAAAACTGATAAATGGACTTCGCTAATGTCAAGGTGTCATGACATGCCATGGATAGAGGGAGGAAAAGAAATCCCTAAAGCTGAGGTGAGACGAACAGGGAATTCCTGCCATTGACAAACTGTCCACTGCACAACTCCAGATGTTTCCTCTAGAACAGGGGTCCCCAACCCCCAGGCTGTGGCCCACTACAGACCGTGCCCTATTTGAAACTAGGCCACACAAGAGGTGGGCCAATGTGCGCATGCAGCTGTACTTGTGCAAGCGGCACCCCAAGGCTTCTCTTCTTTCTTCCATAAGTGGAGCTGGCCACCCATATGCGCCGGCCTGCCAGTCTTGGGGCCCAGTTCACCTCTCACTCCCCCCCAGCCGGGCTGCCAATGCTCCAAAAGTGGTGAGAACAGAGGCTGAGTGGAATGAGAGTGCCGTGCTCAGTTTCGCTGACTCACCGAGGCTGACTGCACAGGACACTGATCTGCTTTTGGAGAGTCAGGCTGCCTCAGTGAGTCTGAAGGAGCACGAGACCACGTTCCCAAAGGTGTCTCTTCTCCATGCCAAAAGCTTTTGCAAAAGGACGAAAGGTGTTGGGGGAACTGTTATATCTTCGGTTCTTTAGGCATTGAATGAGGCAGAGTGTTGAAACAGCAACAAGTTTATTAACTCAGAACAGAAGCAGCCCTAAAGGCTGCTGCACAGCTATTTATACAGTTAGCCTCTAGGTGGCAACCAATAGGTTTAAAGTAACAGTTTCCCACCCCAAACCTAATTATCAGCTTGGAGACAGCCAGTCTGGCTTTCAGTAACAGCAACTGTTAAACAATACAGCAATGTAGGTCAGACATTAAGCAAGTGATTTAAAACAGTTGTGGCCAATACATTACACCCCTTCCTCCTAGATGGCTCAAACTCTCAATTGCTGAGCATAGTCCTGCAGATATTTAGGCGGCCTTCTTTACCGTTCTGAACGTCTAGGGGTTGCAGGGGTCTCCCGGTCTACCCGCTCACCTGCCCGGCTGGGTAGACCAGGACTCTGAGGTCCAGTGAAGTCAGGTTGACTCGGGTCCCTTTGGCTGGCCAGTCCCGGTCGGCCCAAACCAAAGTCCAATCGTGCAGCAAAGTCTGCAGGGCTGTCCCTCAGCGCAGTTTGCCGGTCCTGTTCAGCGGATACTGTCTGTCTGGGGGAAGCTCTCCTACGGCCTTTTCCCCGTCTCCTTGAGTAAGAGTTCTGTTGGAGCGTGCAAGCTCCTCTGTTGGGCTGCTGTCGCACGGCCCTTGCATGCGGCCCTCTTGAGAGGCCTGAGCCAGCGACTGGTTCGCTAGCCTCCAACGCAGCTGGTCAATGTGCTGGCGAATGACTCGCCCATCTTCCAGGACCACCTCATAAGAGAGTGGTCCCGACACCTTAACAACCACGGCTGCCACCCACAAAGCCCCTTGCCCGTAATTCCGGGTCCAAACCCAGTCACCCACTTGCAAATTCTGAGGTGCCTTTGGCTGAGCAGAGTCCGAGGCAACCCGGTCGGGGTGCAGCCTGTGCAGCTTGGTGATCAAACGGCCCCATCTGAGTTCGGCAGGGCTTCTGCCCGTGGTGGTACAGGGAGTTGTGCGTTGGCAGAGTAGAAAATCTGCCAGTCTGTGGTGCCAATCCCCTGTGACAATCCGTTTTAGTGATTCCTTGGTTGTGCAGACCATGCGTTCCGCTTGGCCGTTTGAGGCCGGGTGAAAGGGAGCCGACATGGCGTGCCGTATTAGATTTGCCCTGAGGAAAGACTGGAATTCAGAAGCGGTAAACTGAGCCCCATTATCAGAGACTAACATGTCTGGAAGTCCGTGTGTTGCAAAGATTCTGCGCAGTTCCTGGATGGTCCTGGCAGTAGTCATAGTAGGGACTGGTGCGACCTCTAACCATTTAGAATGGCTATCTACCACTATTAGAAACAGCTGTCCCTGAAAGGGCCCGGCAAAATCGATGTGGATTCTTGACCACGGTGTGTGTGTGTCCTCCCATCGGTGGACAGGGGCTTGCGGCATCTCCGGTCTGGATTGCTGGCATGTGTAGCAACCATGTACTTGGGCCTCGATGGCTTTATCTAGCCCTGGCCACCAAAGGTAGCTCCTCGCAAGTGCCTTCATCCGGACTATTCTTGGATGACCCTCGTGCAGAGACTCTAGGACCCTGGGCCTTGAAGAGCTCAGGACTATGACACTACTTCCCCAAAGGATGCACCCCTTATGAGCTGAAATCTCATCTTTTCTCATGAAGAAACTCTGAAATTCTGGCCCTGGACATTTGTCCAGCCTTCCTGTGTGTACCCAGTTTAGCACACGACTCAGCGTTTTGTCAGCTGCTGTCTCAGCAGCTATGTCCCCAGCATGAAGGGGAGATTCTGGCAAATCCTGGATAGCCAGGATGCGTGCAGCCAGAGCTGGATCTGGCTCCACATGTGGCAGGGGCAACCTGCTCAGGCTGTATGCATGGCCCATTTCCTTGCCCAGTTTGTGAATCATCCTGTAGCTGTAGGCTGACAGGAAGATAGACCACCTCAGCATTCGAGGAGACAGAATCTGAGGTGTCTGTTTGTTTGTGGTGAACAACCCTAGGAGTGGCTTGTGGTCCGTGAAGACCGTGAACTGGCGGCCATACAAGTAGTCATGGAACTTTTTAACTCTGGCCACAATGGCCAGAGCCTCCTTGTCAATTTGCGCGTAGTTGCGCTCTGCAGACGATAGGGTCCTGGAGTAATACGTGATGGGCTTCTGCCTCCCATCAGCCATTAAGTGGATTAACACAGCCCCAACCCCATACGGGGATGCATCACATGCAATGCAGACAGGCAGCTGCTCATTGAAATGAGTGAGAACTGAGTTCAACGACAGCAGTGATTTGACTGCTTGGAAGCTACTCTCGTGGACACTGGTCCACTGCCACTGAGCTTGTCTATCCAAGAGCTGGTGTAATGGCTCTGCCACTGCGGCCTTGTTTGGGAGGAAGGCATGGTAAAAATTCAAAAGGCCTAGGAAAGCCTGAAGTTCTCCCTTTGACTTCGGCCTTGGGGCCTGCTGGATTGCTTTTAATTTGGATTCCACCAGATGAATGCCTTCGGCATCGATACGGAAACCAAGGAACTCGGTTGACTCTACCCCAATCTTGCACTTTTCTTTTTTTAGTTTAAGTCCCACGTCACGGAACCGCTTAAGGACGGCCTTAAGCTGTTCAGCCAGAATCTCAACCGATTCCCCAGCAATGAGGACATCATCGAAGTAGGGGCAAACCCCTGGAATTCCCTTGAGCGTGCGCTCCATCACTCCCTGGAACAGCCCTGGGGCTACACTCACCCCAAACTGTAGGCGCTTAACCTTAAAAGCCCCCCTATGGGTGACAATGGTCTGGGCTACGGCCATGGCCTCGTCCATGGGCAGTTGTTGATAGGCCTGTGCCAAATCTAATTTGGCGAACACACGGCCTCCTTGCAATGACGCCAAAATATGGCTGACAACTGGCACAGGGTACATGTGCTGTTGAAGTGCCCTGTTGAGGGTGCACTTATAGTCAGCACATATTTGCACTTCCCCGTTGGCCTTTAATGGCATTACTATGGGGGTCTCCCACACCCCACTGTCTATGGGCTGCAATACCCCTTGTTCCACTAGCTTATCCAGCTCTGCATCGATTTTGGGTTTTAACGCGAAAGGCACTCTACGAGACTTGATCCGTATTGGAGTTACCATAGGATCAAGCTTGAGGGTGATCGGAGGACCCTTGTACTCCCCTAGACTAGAACTGAAAACATCCGTGAACTCTTGGCAGACTGCACACAGATCTGCCGCTTGTGTTCGGTGAATGCCGGTTACTTGACTGCCCAATACATCAAACCAATTGAGCCCTATGAGTCTTGTGTGTTGGCCTTCTACCACTACGACATCTAGTGGCCCCTTGAACCCCTTGAATTCCACCAGAAGTGTGGCTTCACCTTTGACCGCCACTCGGGAGTTTTGGAAGTCTGTGAGTAGTAGATTACATGGACGAAGCTTGGCCCATCTGTTGCTATGATGGCATAGGTGTCTGAATGTTCCTTGTGAAATGATGGACATGGCTGAGCCCATGTCCAGTTCCATCTTGCATGGAACTCCCTGAAGCTTGACCTGTAGTCTAAGCTTCTGCTTTAAGGGGCGATGGGCACCAGTGTGGAATACGCTCCTTTGGCTGGAGCAGAACCCTACTCGGTGTTGATCCGGGGCCCTGGTACCTCTCCTGAATGCGTCTTCTTTCGGGCGGTCCCTCTGACGACCTTGGCAGACAGCTGTGATGTGGCCTGGTTTGCCACAGGCCTGGCACATTGCAGTTCGGAATCGGCAATCCGTGCGTTGATGGCGGCCTCCACAGCCCATGCATCTAAGGAACGGAACTGCCTTCCCAGCTGGCTACGGTCCCTTCTCCGGGTGCTTTTGTAGCTGGTCGACTTCGTAGTCTGAGTCGGTGTCTTCCATCCACTCGGCGTCCTCATGGTGGATGGCTTCAGTGCTTGGCACACTTTTGGAGGGCCGCAGAGCTTTAACGGCCCCTCCGGCGGCTTCGTCCACCATGACCTCCTTCAAGGCCTCTTGTAGCGAGTCTCCTTAGTGAACAGTTTTTGTTGGGGCTCTCGATTCCGGAGTCCGCAGACTAAACGGTCTCGTAGTCTCTCCTCCAAATCCGCGAAATTGCAGAGTCGGGACGCTTGACGAAGAGCGGCAATGAATTCTGTTGCAGACTTGCCGGGTTGTTGCTCCCGCTGCTCAAAAGCGTGCCTCCACGCTATAACGGATAATTTGGGCTCGAAGTGGTCTCGGAGCTTTTTTTTTAAGTCCGCGTAGGTGACCGACTCGAGCGGCGCCGGGGCGACCAGGTTCTCTGCAATTTCGAAGGTGGCGCGGCCGTACACGCAGAGGAGTGTCGCGGCCTTCAATCCATCTTCGGCGACCTGGTTGGCGCGGAGGTAATTTTCGACGCGGGAGTTGTAGGACGCCCATCTCTCTGGGTGAGTTACATCGAATTCTTCGAGCTTCCCGACCTTCGCCATGGTGGTTTGTTTCTTCGTTCAATGCCTTGCGCTGCTGGCTTCTGTGTAGGCCCTAGGACGGATCCTTCGGGCGTGGTGGTCTCCAGCATGGCTTGCTGGCAGACCGAGGGGTGGGGAACGTAGTTCCTGTCAGGCTCTGTGCTGACCTCACCCCCTAGTGACTTCAAGCTCTCTCAATGAAGCAGCACATCCCATCCTCGTCGCCACTGTTATATCTTTGGTTCTTTAGGCATTGAATGAGGCGGAGTGTTGAAACAGCAACAAGTTTATTAACTCAGAACAGAAGCAGCCTTAAAGGCTGCTGCACAGCTATTTATACAGTTAGCCTCTAGGTGGCAACCAATAGGTTTAAAGTAACAGTTTCCCACCCCAAACCTCATTATCAGCTTGGAGACAGCCAGTCTGGCTTTCAGTAACAGCAACTGTTAAACAATACAGCAATGTAGGTCAGACATTAAGCAAGTGATTTAAAACAGTTGTGGCCAATACATTACAGGAACAATCTCAGGCTGCTTCAGGCCTTCTGTTCCTTTGCAAAAGATTTTGGTGCAGAGAAGCCTGAAGGAATGCACAACTGTGCCCCAAAGGCTTCTCTTCTCTCTTGTGTGAGTGAGGCTATGCACGTATGCGCACACGTGCCAGCCCACTGCTCGCATGACCCAGTTCCCCTCTTTCCCCCTCAGACAGGCTGTCAAATCGTGAAGTTTGGGGACCGCTGCTCTAAAGCATGTAGGAGAATGACTGGCAGAACCTGAGGGTGGAGTTAAAAGAAGGATCAACTTAGAATCCCTACGTAGCCACAAGTGAACTAAATCCAATCTGTCTTGAATTCCGTTGACCCTTATCCAACTTCAAGTAGGTACTGTTAGTTGAGAATATTCCTGTGCAATAGACATAAGTAGCAATAAATCAGTTTAATTGGACCTTCAAGTGTAGACCTGATCTTTTGAGCTTGACAGAGGAGGAGCTGAGACTTGGGCTCCCAAGATTCATGCAAGTTCAACAGCATTATGGCTCAGCCCAGATCTCAGACTGATCCAGCCCTTGAGAATAGAAAGAACCTCAGTTCTGCTGCAGCAGAACCAAGACATCACCAGAAGCCCTAGTGGTGCAGTGACTAGAATGCATTTTTTCAAGCAAACTCTAGCCACAGCTGGAGTTCGATCCTAATGGAGCTCAAGGTTGACTCAGCCTTCCATCCTTCTGAGGTTGGTAAAACCAGGACACAGTTTGTTGGGGCAGTATGCTGATTCTGCAAACCACCCAGAGAGTGTTGTAAAGCACTATGGGGCAGTATACTATATTAGTCTAAGTGCTATTGCTATGTTGTCGTTTCTGCTGCTGCGAGCAAGTAGCAATTGTGAGACTCACTAGTAGTCATGTTGATGGATGCTTCTTGACTACAACTTCCATTCAGGATTCTATACACCATCACATTATATTCCTGCCTGGGAGGCAACTTTGCCATGACTGGGCATGCATTTGTCCGGCTGCTTTTAGAGGTCATTACAGAGGGGTCTCTGGAGGCTTCATGACAGCAGTTGATTACATCTTGCCAGTTAAGAGTTACAGAACAGTTGAGTTCCTCCAGTGAAATCAGGCCCTCCGTGGGATTCAGCTCTGTGCACAAAATGAAACAAATGAATCAGAAATAAAGAGAGGATGTCGTTCTCATTTCCCAGGTAAACATCTTCACATTCACCAGCTCTTTCCCCTTAGGGTGCAGCTCTGGGTTCTTCAAGCTGGTGTTCCAGGGAATCAGTGTATCTGACAACATTTTCCTTTGCCCCACCAGGCTTCCTGCTCTACCTGACTTCCTAAATAGTACTACTACTACTACTAATAATAATAATAATAATAATTATTATTATTATTATTATTATTATTATTATTATTATTATTATTATTATTATTATTATTATTATTATTATGCAAGATGATCATGCAGATTGATTACAACAATTTGGCAAAGTAGCAACAATGGTGCATTGGAATATCTGCAAGAAATTTGCCTGCCAGCAAGAACTGGTGAGATCACAAAATAAACAAAGAGAAATGAAGAAACCAAAGTGCACTGGGACTTTAGAATTCAAACAGGTGGCCTTCTGTCAGAGACCAACTCTCTACTCCATAGAGCAGGATAGAAAAAATATAGCATCTGACAAGCCTGATTTTCAGTCTTAGGCTTATGTCGTGAGTGGCAGCTGGCTCCCCAGTATCGACTGAAGGCGAAGACCATATTGGTTGGAACGGATTCAGAAGAACAGCACACGGTGTGGTGGCAGCCACTTGAACAGCGTGTGCACAGCGGTGTAGAAACCAAAGGGAAGACTACTACACTATATATTTCCCAGGACAATCATGTTAATGGCGGCAAAACCTAACAACACAGCTTCGGCTTACAAAAACTTTTGCCTTTTAATAAAATGTGTTAATTGGAAAAGGTGTTACTAGACTCTTCCTGATTTTTGTTGCTACTACAGGTAGCTTTGACCATGTGCTTAGTGACAAAGTTACAAGGGCACTGAAAAAAATCACTTATGATCATTTTTCACACTTACAACCATTGCAAGCATCTCCATGGTCACGTGATCAAAATTCAGAAGCTTGACAACTGACTCATGTTTATGACGTTTGCAGTGTCCTGGGGTCATGTGATCATTTTTCCTGACAAGCAAAGTCAGTGGGGAAGCCAGATTCACTTAATAACCGTGTTTCTAATTTAACAACTGCAGTGATTCACTTAACATATGTGGCAAGAAAGATTGTAAAATGAGGCAAAATCACTTAACAAGTCTTGCTTAGCAACAGAAATTTTAGGCTCAATTGTGGTCATAAGTGGAGGACTACCTGCATGGCTCTCCTAGAACTAGTACAAGCAGGAAGCCGCCACAGCTAGCAATATTGTGTTTGATCATAGAGAATAGTCCTCCCAAAATCCTCTTAACTTTTTTTCAGCCTTCATTATTGAAATCTTGGGTTATTGAACCTTTAAATGAAGGCAGGGGAGGGGGCACCACAGGGGTAGCTGAGTCACAAACCCTCCCCACACAGTGATCTGTAGATGGCTGCCTCCTTCACCCCCAACTTTTGGGAAAGTTTCCCCCATAAACGAAATGGGCTGTTTTTCTAGAGAGGAGGTTGCATATTTTTCATCAAAATGTTTTGGAACAAAACTTGGACCCTTCATTATTGGAATGGGAGATTTGTCTCTTGTCAGCCAACCCACAGATGGTGTGCTTCACAGATTGCCTTTGTAATGGTTTCCTTCATCCTGTCAGGCCTGGCCTGTGTCAGCAAGTCCCCCCTCCCACTCTCCAGCTGCCCTGTTTATCCTCCAACAGGAAATTCACAGCTGGAATTGACCGGCAAACGGAGGCACCAGAACTCCAGATAAGGCTCCAGAGACACGTTGCAGCTGGAGATGGGGAAGGCAGCCTAATCAGCCAACATTTTTTTCTTTCTGATCTGATCCCTGATGTTGTGGGAATGGGGGTGGAGGGGAAACCCAAGCCTTGATTGGTGACAAATGCTGAAGCTTGGTTAAAAACCCATCTCCTCCTCCCTAAAACTGTCATCCAGCCTGCTTCTCAAAGTTCTCACACCAGAATATCTACACAGAGTGTGGTCATCAGAATCCAAAAATGTGTAGTCAAAAGTCAAAATAAAAAGATAGTGGCCAGTGTGGGTCCACTGTAGGTGCAACACAAAAAAACCCAGGCGGTTTCAATTAAACTCCAATTAAGTTGCTTCTTTCATTCACTTTGTGGTTAATTTTAACGTTTTAATTTGAATGCCCAATATTTTAATGTTTTTTTTATATATAAAATTTTATTATTTTGAATTAAACAACAAATACAAATGATGCATCTACAAACACCACAAAAGAAAAAAGATTTTTACTCAAAATATTTCCGAATACTCCCGGCAGTCCCCGCCTTGCCTCCACCCTTATCCACTTTCCCTCTCTTTCCTCCCCCTAACCCCACAACCTCTCCTCTTTCCTCCTACCACTCTACATCCCTTTC
>NW_015389169.1:22424-36033 GCF_001527695.2 Protobothrops mucrosquamatus | reverse complement strand
ATTCTTTTTCACATACAAAATCAGTCAAAATCAATAAGCCTTCAACCTTTTACACCTTAATCCCAACAAATGCAAATTTTAAATTCATTAAAGTAATATAATTGCATACATATATGACATTAATCATCTAATATCTTATTTTTAAATCCTTTAAAATAATACAATTATATTTATATATATCCTTAATCATCTTGAATTCTAACAAATATTTTACTAATCCAAAAATTTAAAAACATAAGCTTCAAAAGCACTCCTTTTTCCCAACTCTCCATCTTACATTTCTTCCCAATTTTTCATTCTCTTTCACATCATTGATACAAAATCAATCAAAGTCAGTAAACCTTCAGCCTTTTACGCCTTGTGCCTTTTATATTTTATAACGTGTCCGAAGTTTTTGCAAGTAGTAAGCCTGTAAGCTTTTTCCAAAAATCCAAGCAGCAACATCTTCAGCAGGTTTTCTCCAATGCAGGACCCATAGATTAATTCCATATAAACGCTTTTTCCCCAAAATTTCACCAGGGAAATACACTAAGTATTTTAATGTTTTTAAAACCACAACTTAGCCATGGTGGCACAGTGGTTAGAATGCCGTATTGCAGCCTAACTCTGCCCACTGCCAGAAGTTCAATCTCGACTGGCTCAAGGTTGACTCAGCCGTCCATCCTTCCGAGGTCGGCAAAATGAGGACCCAGATTGTTGGGGGCAATAGGCTGATTCTATAAAACACTGTGAAGCCGTGTATAAGTCTAAGTGCTATTGCTATTCTTTAATTGCTTTGTATCATTGTTTATGACATTGTAAGCTACTCAGAGTTGCTTGATAGTGAGATGGGTGGCATATGAATTTAATAAATAAACCATTGTGCCTGCCATTTTGACTTTTTTGACCATGTCCATGAATATTCCCATCTCGCTTACTTATTGGGAAGGGAAACTTTGTTAAGGAATGAAAGCAGCATCCTGCTGGGTCACAGTGCAGCCATTCTGGTTCAGCTGGCTGATGAAAAGAAGCTGGGATGTGAATGTAATTGCTACTTCCTGCTTGTGGTCCCTGAAAACTGTTTGATCCTGAAGGTTATCTACAGCCATTGTGGCTAAGAGTTATGGCCTGATTCAGCCAATGCAAGCTCAGTAAATGAATCCAGATATTAATACCCACCAGAGCTATGAGGGGTCCTTTTCATCCAGGGTGTCCCCATACCCATCCTAGTACAGAGAGAGAAGAGATTTACGAAATATTGCAGTGTTCCTCAACCTTGACCATTTTAAGATGAGTGGGCTTCAATTCCCAGAATTCCCCAGCCAGCCATGCTGGCTGTGGAATTCTGGGAGTTGAAGTCCACATGTCTTAAAGTGGCCAAGGTTGAGAAACACTGATAATAGTGTATTGTGGGTATTCTCTGTGAATTTTTTAGCCACTTTCTCCTATTTTCCTCTCTTCTATCTTCTTCCACTCTCCCTTCACTCACAATATTCAGCTGGATCCAAAAAGTCGTATTCATCTCTCGCCGCCCCTCCAATATGTCTGCTTTGCAACTCCTTGCATTCCTCCTGACTTTGTGCTTACCACTCACATGTTGGCATACCAGTCTGACCATCGGAAACGAAGGAAATGCTTTGCAAATGACAAGCAGCTGCAGGGAGGGCTGGGCCCAGCCACAGGAAGCATGAGGCCTTAAGATTGGGTGCATGACACCAGCCTGTCCCTTAGTCCAGGCACCGCTAGAAAATCTATAGTGCTGAGCAGATCAGGTGAGGCAAAAACTTCCCCTCTGTTGCAAAGCCTTTTCAAGGGTCATCAGTGTATTTGTGTGCCTGGTTAAATACGAACCCATCCTGAAGAAAAGGCCCAGCATTACGATATGGCTGCAGGTCTGATTACTGGTATCCCCAGCTGGCATTTTGATAGGATTAGAGAGCAGGCAATAAAAGGAGTGTGGCTGATACCCAGAATAACTACCAGGTATCAGGGCAGACAATTATGACCTTGTTGATTCAACTTTAGCCAAAATTAACCTTCCCCTCCCTTGGGCCTGCTGGCTTCGTCAGAACCAGTTTCTGAATGCCAGAAACACGAGCGCAATGGGTTCAACTCGTCTACCCTACACATTTTTATTAATTAATTAGAACTGTAACCCACCTTTATTACTTTAAAAGTAACTCAAGGCAGCCAACATACCTATTCTTTCCTCCTGCTATTTTCCCACAACAACCCTGTGTGGTGGGTTGGGCTGAAAGAGAAGGACTAGCCCAGGGTTAGGCAACTTTGGCTCTTTTATGACTCGTGGACTTCAACTCCCAGAATTCTGACTCAGGAATTCTGGGAGTTGAAGTCCACAAGTCATAAGAGAGCCAAGGTTGCCTACCCCTGGACTAGCCCAAAGCCATCCAGCTAGCTTTCATACCTAAGACAGAACTAGAACTCACCATCTCCTGGCGATTGGCCCAAAGTTACCCAACCGGCTTTCATGCCTAAGGCTGAACTAGAACTCACATTGTCCTGTTGATTGACCCAGCCACCCAGCTGGCTTTAATGGCTAATGCAGGACTAGAACTCGGTTTCTAGGCCAGCGCTAACATAACAGTCTTCAGAGAAAGACAACTGCCTGTCTGCTTTTTTTCTCTTTGTGCTCCCCACACAGGGTTTTCTCTCGCTCTCTCTTTTTTTTTGGGTCATAAAATAAATCTGTTTTACAGCCAATGTTGGGCCATGTTTAGACGAGTTTCTGGCAAGTATCCAGTACTAGGAAGGACAGTGACTCAGTGACAGAAGCTTTGAAGATGCTTTGGTCACATTCCTGATCAAAAAGTCAACCCGTCTATCCAGTTATTTACAGAGCCAATAGGGAAAACGGTAGAGTGCTGGACATTAGATTATGTTCAGTAGGAGCAGATATTTTTTTTGATAACAGAAGCTACCATATTTAGATTTTTTTTAATGGCAACTCCCACTGCTAAGAGTGCCTACAGAGAAATCTCAGTTTTGCTTTTTAGTTGTTCAACTAAAATGGAAATGGGAGATGGCAAGATCTACTGCCCTTGTGAGATGCCCATGGGGAGGAATCACATTAGTTGATCAAAGTCAGGGTGGATCAGGAGTAGCAGGCGCAATTTCCATTAAAATGGCTGGTTCCAAAAGTTTGTTCACTACAAGCAGTCCTCAACTTAAAAAACACCACTGAGCCCAAAATGTCTGTTGTTAAGCGAGACAGCTGTTAGAGTGAATTTGGCCCCATTTTATGATCTTTCTTGCCACAGTTGTTAAGTGAATCGCTGCAGTTGTTAAATCAGTAACACGGTTGTTAAGTAAATCTGGCTTCCCCATTGACTTTGCTTGCCAGACGATCACGTGACCCTGGGACACTGCAAATGTCCGTTGCCAAGCCTCTGAGTTTTGATCACGTGACCATGGGGATGCTGCAATAGTTGTGAGTGTGAAAAATGATCGTAAGTCACTTTTTTCAGTGGTGTTGTAACTCTCAATGGTCACTAAATGAACTGTTGTAAGTCGAAGATGACCTGTATTACTGATATGCATATAAGAGAGAAGGAAAGGAAGCCAAAGTCAAGAAGATCTGTAGAATGCTGAGCAAGATTTCAAAATATCCTGGCTTGCTTTGGGTTTAATATACCTTGACTTGGAGTACTGTTTTACAGGTAGTCCTCGACTTACAATAATTTAGAGTGTTACAGTGGCACTGAAAAAAAGCGACTTGTGACTGTTTTTCACACATACGACAATTGCAGCACCCCCATGGTCATGTGATTAAAATTTGGACACTTGGCAATTGACTCATATTTATGACGGTTGCAGTGTCCCGGGGTCATGTGATCACCTTTTGCGACCTTCTGACAAGCAAAGTCAATGGAAAGCCAGAATCAGTAAGTGTTACTAACTTAACAGTTGCAGTGATTCACTTAACAACTGTGGCAAAAAGCTCATAAAATGGGCCAAAACTCACTTAATAACAGTCTTGCTTAGCAAGAGAAATTTGGGGCTCAATTATGGTCATGGAGGCCCAGTGGTTAGAATGCGGTACTGCAGGCTAACTCTGTCCACTGCCAGCAGTTCGATCCTGACCAGCTCAAGGTTGACTCAACCTTCCATCCTTCCGAGGTCAGTAAAATGGGGACCCAGATTGTTGGGGGCAATAGACTGACCCTGTAAACCGCTTAGAGAGGTTTGTAAAGCACTATAAAGCGGTATACTGTATATATCTAAGTGCTATTGCTATAGTCGTAAGTTGAGGACTACCTGTAGTTCTTCTTCCGTGCCAGAAACCCCACCCTTGAGCAGATCTAGAACTCCTTCCACAAACCAGTCAGTGATAGCAGAGAGTCTGGTAGGAATAGATATCATATACAAAAGAAAAGCATCCGAAACTAATTTGATTTTAATTACAAGAAATATCAAACACTTTTTGGTCACTGTACAAACAGTCTGATAGTAGTAGGTTGATAGTTAAACATATCAAGAGGGAGGCTGTATAGACGTTCTCTAGCAATCCCATAAAATGAGCTATTACAAAATGATAAATGTAATGTACACAGTGCCATCTTGCTACATCAGTTGCAAGGATTATTGAAAAAATAATTAAAAAAAAATATAAGAATCTGTGGGGATCTAAGAAGTAGGTTTCAGGATTAAATCTTGGATGGGGAGGGCGAGGTTTGGAAATGCATCCACGTAGTAGAGAATAGCAAAGGGGTGGTTTTATTCTCCCAAAGGAAACTGGAGATCAGAGACCAGCCCGAATCTCATTTGTAGTCAGTAACCAAACCTCATTAATGGAACAGCTTTAAAATCATATCACAGAGATAAAACACACTCACCAAGGTGGGGGGGATGTCCAGGTTTCCCTATTTTAACATGGAGATAAGTAGAGGGGCAAATTGGAGTTACAATATACATTGGGGCAGAGCCCTCTAGATCGGGAGTCCCCAACCGTGGCAACTTTAAGACCTGTGGACTTCAACTCCCAGAATTCCCCAGCCACCCATGCTGGCTGTGGAATTCTGGGAGTTGAAGTCCACAGGTCTTAAAGTTGCCAAGGTTGGGGACCCCTGATCTAGATAGCTTGGACTACAACATCTGTCATGCTCACAGGACTGAGAGTTTTGAATGCTGTAATCTTCACCACTCAAGAACCCACTTTTAACCCCAACCTGATACATGGGACGCGTTTTTATTTCTTTTTATATAAATTAGAAACCTACTCCTTTTTCGGAGTATCTTCACAATGCAGATATACTGCTTTAGGAACTGTAGCTTATGTTAGGTGGGTAGCATCACCCAGTAAAGAAGAATAAAACAGTGGAACTGTAACTTTGCAATAGTCACACCCATATCTTTACTTTCCCCCCCCTCCTTTCACCTTTTGGTCATCCCAATGTTTTTATTTGTCTTCTTCATAAATAGCATCACACTTCTATCGTCGTTACTTTCAGGGAATCCATTGTTGAAAACCAGAATTCCAGAGCAGTCTCCTGCCATAAATGAGAACTGATGCACTATTTGGAGCAATAACAGGTAATATATTGTGATTATCTGATGAAACACTCTTCACTCCTGTTTGTAGTTGGCTGCAGTTGGAAGATATCTCCACCCATAATAAATCTGAGGATTGACCAACATTAATTATGGGGCTCGTTCTGTTGAAACTGTCTGTACGTTACTTCCTGGAAAACCCAACCAATCAGTCCTCAAACATTAAAACTCTTCTTATACCTCACATGGAGAATTCCAAATGATGGAGAGCCTCCATTTCCTTAAGCTTCTCTGATACCCCCTGCCCAAACTTACATTCTTCAGCTAAGAAACACCACTACCACTATATTCACTTCCAGTCTTGAAACTGCTTGCTGGGACATGGGATCCAGCAAAACAAAACTAGAAAGCATGTTTCCCACCATCGCCAAGAAAGCTTTCTAAGAAAGGATACGTGACACAAAAACATGGTCACAACTTAAACAATCTTTACCACTCCCCCATCCACACTCGCCTGTCTCGTTTGCAAAAAAGCAGAGATTAATAAAACATGTCTGGTGCAATACTAGAGGCTTAATCCCAAAGGTGCTTTTTCAAGAGGCAACTGGACTTCCTTTGTTCTTCCTTGAAGACGTTTGCTTCCCAGAACTGAAGAAGCTTCCTGAATGCCTGAATGAGAATTGAAATGTCTTCTAGGAAAAACAAATAAAGTCCAGTTGTCTCTTGAAAAAGCACCTTTGGGACAACCATGACCTGGATGACTGAGAATCTCCATAGACTGTTAGAGGGTAAGTAACTGAGAACTACCGCAAAGATATTTAGCTCTTTATGATCAGAAGGATGCATCTGGCTTTTTAATTGGCATGCGCTATCAAAGCCAGACAAAAATATTGAATTTTAAACAAAACATGAGCTTGCACGAATGCTCTCTGTGAAATTAAATATTGCTTCCTTCTTTCTTATAATAAAAATTACAACACAGTATCAACTTCTGGAGAAGTTCATTGGCTGCATCCAGAATTTCTGGGAGCCACAGGTTATACATACCTTATCTCAGTGTTTCCTCAACCTTAGCAACTTTAAAATCAGTGGACGTCAAGTCCCAGAAGTGAATTTCAATTCCCATGTTGGCTGGGGAATTCTGGGAGCTGAAGGCCACTCATCTTAAAGATGCTAAGGTTGAGATCACTACCTTATCTTGTAGCAATGTCAGTTGTAATATACTGAGCACCTTTATTCTACTTTAATTCTGACATATTTAAATCTTGTCCCATTTAAGCAGAGAGACAGGAAGTGGTAACACACTCACTCTGGCAATAAAAACAACTTTTCCTTTTTGTAGCAGATAAATACTTCAGGCAAGGCCCTATACATTACAGTTCTATATACCTTTTCCATTACGATAAATAAATCGGGAGTAAGAACACAAAAGCAGAAACACGGTGGAATCAAGGAACATATAGACTAGATCCGTCTGTAAGCAATCTCTAAGACAGCTTTTCTCAACCTTGGCTACTTTAAGATGTTGGCCGGGGAATTCTGGGGGGTGAAGTCCACACATCTCAAAGTTGCCAAAATTGAGAAACAATGCCCTAAGGAGCCGATAGTCAGATCTAGAGTTGGAACAGGAGGATGGATAAAGTTTATGGGCAGAACCAAAGGGTACAGTAAGGGGAAGGCATTATTTCTATATAAGTATTCTTACATTTAGCACAAACAAATCTACAGCTGTACCACCACTTCTGCATATGTACAGAGGTGGGCAGATTTGTTTCCCAACTGTTTACCATTAACTTCCAAAAATGAGTTGACAATGTTCCCGCAGGGCAGTTTAGGGAAGCCAAGATAGCTGAAACAGAATATCACTTTAAAAAAGAATGTAAAAGAAATAACTGATGGGCAAAAGGACAAGCTATTAATTTGATGGATCTGGGATTATAAAAGTGTTGTTCAAAAATATGTTGGCCAGTATAAATCCCTGTCCAGTTATTGCTGCTTCCAGCCCACTGAATTGTATTAACTTAAAAGCACCTGGTTTAAAAAGTTATCCAGTTCACATTGGATAGAGATGCTATCTACGGATGCAACCCTGCCTTACCACCCAACCCCATCACAGCTTTAATGGAGAAAAAAAAGATGCATACTTTTTTTCCACACGAGCACTCCAAGTTTTGTCCTTCATAAATAAATCCATTTTAAAAGTGACTAGCCAAAAGAGAGAGAAAAATAACACAGAATTGTTCCAGCTACTATATCGGTTGAAAACGTCCTTTTTTGTACATGACTGGATTGACAAAAACAGATGCTTCTTTTATACAGGGTGCAAAAAAAACACTGAGGTGGGCCACTGGCAGAAAATTCTGTCCCTTGTCAGAGGCAGATAGGTATGTGGCTAATTGCAGTCCCCTCAAGGAACCAAATGTCTTTTCTTCATTCTTCCTGCCAATTCCTTTTCATTGACTTCAAGAAAATGTGGTGAAGCTCTTCTGTCTTCCCTCTAATCATGTCCTTGTCTTAACACAAGATCATCTCTTAAGAAGACGTCCCACAACTGCTTGGATACACGATACTGCTTGGATATACAGATCCACAGGTTTAAGAGAAAAAACTGAATGAATTCTGAAATGGAGGCTATTGAGCTAGGTTGTGTCCTTCCGTTGAGAAGAGACTGGTGGGCAGAAGAAGGCTTCATACCTTTGAATGTCCCAATAGCCTCTACATTGCTAGAAGAGACTGGCTACATAGTTGGAGATTATTAGACAGAGTTTCCCAAATCGTATCATTCTCTCTTACTCTGTACTTTCAACCATGTGCCTCTAGGTTAAGACTGTGTCCTCATATTCTCTCAGTCTGTTCTCTTAGGTGACCTTTCCTCAAAACATATTCCAAGTTCATAGAGGGAAGCCAACAGTGGGTTAGAGACCTGGAATTTAAGACAGTTAAGTAAAAAATGATAAACATAAGAGCAGATGATGGACAGAGAGTTTCGTAATAGGCTCAGTGGTATGTCACTTTGAGTCCAGATAGAGAGATGGGCTGAAGCCAAGACGTATTTTTCCAGTACAAAGAAGTTGCACTGTCCCAGGCCTTGGAAGGGATACAAGAAGTGGGGAAAGAACAAGGATTATTATTAAGCACCTTCTGGAACTTATTTTTCAGAAGTAGCATCATGGAATGTGCCATAGGATTCTGATTGCTGTTTTCCTGTGTGAACCCCACAATAAGAAATCTGAAGGTAAAAGGCTTCTCTACGGGAAGAGGCAGGGATAAATTGGTGGATTAGCTAATAGTCATTTGCTGGCCATATTTGGCCAAAGGGCTGCCAGCTACTGACTACTGTAGCAGAGGCTGGAAAACTCTGCAAGAGTGGGCAGGCAGAAATCTTAGGGTGGGGAAAAGAAAGAGCAAAGCCAAGATGTTCCTCCTCCTATAACCCAATCTCTTCATCTTGTTCATCTTCAAAACTGTAGCCCTGTCCCTCCTCTTCTTCTTCTTCCTCCTCCTCCTCCTCTTCTTCCTCTTCTTTTTCATCCTCCTGCTGGGAGCATCCCAGTGGGCTTGAGCTCTCATCCCTCAGTACATCCTGATCCTGCCCTTTAATATTGTCCCAGTCTTTATCCATCACTCCCAGCACATCCTCCAAGATGGAAGGCCCCAAGTCCAGCTGGAAAGAGAGAAGGGATTCAGCGTGGTCCAGTGTGGGACTCTCCAGGGAGAACTTCTGTTGCAGGTCCCAACCTTCTCCATTAGGGGGCTTCCAATCAGCCTTCTCTGGGCTCTGCAGTACTACAAAGCTGCCATCAGGGGTTGATGTTGCTGGACTCTGGACTACTCCATTCCCACTCCCAGGAGGGGAGAGCAGTTCAAAGCAACCAGAAACATCTCCAGGAGAACCAAGAGACCCAGGAGACACTGCTACATCGTGAGGCAAGCCATTGGTCTTGGTGCCCCCATGGTTGCTGAGGAATGATGTATCTCCAAAAGCATCGCCCCCATGGCCAATGTGCATCGTATGTCGAAAGTCCCCCAAAGGGGCGCTAATCATTGCTCGATCCAGACGGGGCCTCTTTTTGGAATGAGAAACGGGGGACTGCTTGAGGATGGGCATCTGAAAAGAGAGACATAACATTAGGATCCAAAGCATTCCCACTGGAACCAGCACAGCCTCCAAGTTAAATTACTTTCCTAAAAACCCAGATTAGAATCACAAAATCTGCCACAAAATCCCCCACTGACACCCATGCACAGCCTAGGTCTCACCTTTTGTGAGGCCCACGAGAACAAAGTGCTATGATGAGGATAAATAAAAGATTGCACATCTTATTGCAAGTTAGGAGCCTGAAGCACGAAACCAAAGCACGAGCTATTTATTTATTTAGAAACATTTATATAGCCGAAGCATGAAACCAAAGCATGAGTTATTTACTTGTTTGTTTATTTGTTTAAAACATTTATATAGCCGCCTACCTTAAAGCCAATTCTGGGCAGCTCCCAATCAACTCCCATTGAATTAAGCCTGTCATTTTTGCCCTAACTGAACTTAATCGATTTTTAATCACACCATATATTAATTAGTTTACCAATGGCAGGATGTTTGCCTTTAGTGCTTTGCGACAGCCCTCCACTGTAGCAGTCCTTGTCTTCCCAAATTTTGCAGTTTCCTTGACCTCACACTTACTGTCCCTCCTTTCTAGCCAATTCTGAGTTTATCTGCAACGTAGCTAACACTTTGGGCACATGACTCATCATGAAATCTTCTGCCGTAATACATTTGTTCAACTTGAAGGCAGCTAAGAGACTGTTGTGGCTTTCTTCTAAGAGATTTAGCCCAGGAACCAATGGTATGAAAGAATAATAATATCAGAAGACAGTTTTCAAAGACAGTTACCCTGTCTGGATTTATTTTCTTCCAAAGTGCTGATTATGGTGACCATGAAGCTATCATGTTTTAGCTCCTCTGAGATAGAATAGACAAAAGAAAAAAAATCCTTACACCAAGGTTCTCTCTTGATTTTTGCTCATTCTACCGAATTCACATAAAACCTGCTAAAACTCACAAGGTTGATGCAAGAGTTTTAGAGGAGCTGATCTGGCCTTACCTTCCTCTCAGTCTGAGGGGGCAAACAGTTTAGATTTTGTGGCAGGCAGAGCCTGGGATAAATGAAAGAGTTGCAAGAGTATTGCTCCCTCCTGACCCAGCTTAGGATATTTTTCACCTACTGGCCACCCCCTTATAACTTGTCCAACCAGTTCTTTGATTGAGGAACACTTAGGCTGCTCTGGAAAACTCAAGGATAGAGGACAGAAGAAGATTTTAAGGACGCCCGAGAGGAAAAGACCAAACTAAATATCTTTGGTTACTTCTGCGACAGGAGCAGAAATTAGCTGTCTTCATAGCAGAATATAATATATTCAAGATGTCACAGATCTTCTATAGGATCTATGCTTGAATTTACACAAGACACTAAGACATTATTTACTTAATTGTGATTTATTAAAAAACCCACAGTTGCCCAGTTTCAACACATTAACCCATGGTTAGGAAACCCCAATAGGTTCACTCAGCACACTAATGGGGTAGCTTGTTGTATGAATCCAAACTAGATCTATCCATGGGTAACTGGAATGGATGCATTATCTAAGAAATGGGGAATTCCTTTCAATACAATGCGGTGAACACTCTTGGTAATCAAATCAGAAATATTGGACACTTTGGTATGGAATTTGAGGTGTGGTAGGAAGTGGCTGTTAAAGTGGGAGAGAGTTTTCCTTCCCTTGACTCAAATACAGAAAGTCAGATTGCAAGGAAGATCTCCCTCCTTCAAAGTTTTGGATGTTTGCCCCCAAGTATTGCCCTGATGGCATCGCTGCCCCCCTCCCACACACACACACCAGGTGGACCAGGCCTACAGATGCTGGCGTTTCTTGTCTCTCCTTGTACCTGCCCTACATTGCAATGTTCTTGTCGGAGGTGTGATGATCTAATAGAGATGATTCATGTTGAATGGGAACAATGGAGCTGCACTGGGGGTGGAAGGGAGACATTGTCTGGGCAAGTGTAAAGGAGGGAGGCAGAGGAGGGGAGAGTCAAACAAGGCTTCTTCTTCCCTCCTGAGATCAGAAAGTGCTGACAGGCGTGGAAAACACAGGCGTGGAAAATGGCCTAAGAGTTGACTCAGCTGTGGGTGGTAAATAAACCCAGGGTAGGTATCAGGAGTCAGGGGGAAAAAAAACCTCAGGAGTCCTGAATTCCTTTGCCTTGTCTCCTGAGCTTCACTGTTCCCTTTCCTTGGAATCCAGGAAAAAGATCTCCCACTTGATTATGAACCCCTTTGATACTGATACCAATTTCAGGAGTTGGCAGAAGATGGATGGATGGATGGGGGCCATTTCCTTTGTGGTTGAGAAGGGAAGGGGAATAAAGGACATTACAAATATTCCTTGACTTACAACAGTTCATTTAGTGACCGTTCGAAGTTACAACAGCACTAAAAAAGGTCACTTATGACTGTTTTTCACACTTACAATCTTTGCAGCATCCCCATGGTCACGTGATCAAAATTCAGACTCTTGGCAACGGTTACAATGTCCCGGGGCCATGCGATCAGCTTGATTCACTTAACAACCATATTACTAACTTAACCACTGCAGTGATTTACTTAACAACTGTAGCAAGGAGGGTCGCAAAATGGGTCAAAACTCAACAAATGTCTCACTTACCCACAGAAATTTTGGGCTCAGTTGCAGTCATAATTCCTTTTTTACTGTATTCCTTTTTTACTGGAAAATATTAGAAGCACACAATGAAAAATAGCCCAACAGTGTTGAAGGAAATAAAAGTTATTCTTTTATAAAATTGTAGAAAAATAATTGTAGAAATGTAATGTCAATATGTGAGACTGTCTATTTAACACAAATTTAACACTGTAATGCAAATGTAGCAATGCACTGCCAAATGTGTGAGAAGGTTTGTTCAATGTTTACTGCCTAAAAATCCTCCGGACACAGGAACTTACACTTTGAATAGAAATCCTACTATCAAAGAGGGGGATTTTGACCCTAGGTGAAAATTACAAATAAACAAGATAACAGCAGATGGGTGGAAGATGTCAGGATGACTTTTAGTACAACTTCAAAGTACATTATAAAGATGAAAGAGCTTCTTAGATGTGACATGCATTGTAGAGGTATAAGATGCAGAGCTTGAAACCAGGCCAGTGCGCTCCTGGAAACCAATCTATAGGGAAGGATCCAGGAGGCCGCGTTTGCAAACGCATCTCTTCACTTCTCTTTTTATTCTTTTTACGGTATGTTATTCTCCAATAAACCTTTGTTTTGTTAACCAGACTTGTCTTCGTATTGTGAGTATCAAAATTTGGGGTTTTTACATCTCACAATCTTGGTGGAGAATGCGGGCATTAAGAGTCTCTAGGGGACACTGTTTTCAGTAAAATCAGGAGCTGATTTCAACTGCCTGGAGTTATCTGAGATCTAGTTTCCCCTTGCAGGCTCCGAGCCAAACTAAATTGACAACTCTGGTTTACAAAAATCAAAGAACAGGAAAATAGGAAGAAAGTCAACAACTGAAGCCCAGACCAGGTAACCCAGTGCACTGGCCCAGGTAAGACACTTTTGCCCCGAAGTAGGGAACCATGCAATTGTACCTGGGTGGTCAGGAGAGCGATTGTGGGAGGATTTCTGCGATAACGGCTGTGTGAGTGTGATGGGCTGTGTTCTGGGAACACTGGTAAGTCCAGAGGAGTGCGGACCTGAAAGGTTGAGGTCCCTTACTCCCGTGAGGGGGAAGGCCAGCCTGAAGGGAAGCAAACTGGTGTTAAGAGTTTTGAGTGGCCGTCAAATCGAGAACCTCAGGGAATCATAATCAGGGAAACTCTCAAGAAGATGGGTTGTTGTTGTAAGTCATTGTTGTAAACCTAAAGAAAAAAAAACTGTAAAATTGAGTAGCTTCAAACAGGAAAACCCATCTTGCTAGCAGCAGATGCCTTGTGTCTGTGAATGGGTTTCCCAGGCTCTGCCCATGTGGAGCCAGGGTAGAAAAGGAAGTTTTGGGAAATAAGGGGAATGAGAGAAATGTGTGTATATCTCTGTGTGTGAGTGAGAA